>NC_060167.1:22413216-22426580 GCF_021292245.1 Micropterus dolomieu
TGAGGAACCTCTGAGTAAGAGGCCGCGGGGGTAATAGAGGCTCTGATTGACACCACCTTATTGGTAAAATAAGATAAAAACAATTCACAGTCATCATTACTTCCAGCTGAGACACAAGGAGGGGTTGGGTTTACCAGCTGATCCACAGTCTTAAACAGAAACCTGGGATTGTGTTTATGTGTAGTAATGAGTTCAGAAAAATAGTGTGTTCTCGCATCCTTAACCAAGTTATTGTAGTTAATTAATAAATCCTTCAGACTGAGGTAATGGACTTGGAGACTGGATTTTTTCCATCTGCGCTCTGCTTTCCTGCATTCCCTTTTTAGGCTGCAAATGCTGTCATTTATCCAGGGTTGCTTACTAGCTTTAGACGTAGGCCTAACCTTTAGAGGAGCAGTAATATTTAGTGACGACAAGCAGATATGATTGAAGTGATTGACCAAATTGTTGGTGTTGGAATCAGACAGGTGTTGGCTTTGGCTCTGAAAGAATGCGCAAAACTTTGAAACACTTTGTTCATTAAAGATGCGAGAACACACAGAGCTTGGTGAGGCGGCATGAGTAACAGGCGAATCGCAGCTAAAAACAATACATCTGTGGTCAGATATGGTCTAATTCCACAGAGGAAATTCTGACACCCAGGGTAAAAACCAAGTCCAGTGTATGACCACGGTTATGGGTTTGCCCTTTGACATGTTGTTTGAAGTTAAAAGAAGTGGCCATATTTAAAAAGTCAGTTGCATTAAATGACACCTATGTTTTACCATATTCTTAGCGTTCCATTGATTATATCTACAGAATACAGATACAGAATCTTTCAATAATTATGTACCAAGAGAAAATTATCAATGATTACTTCATGTACATAAAATAAGCATGAACATAAAATCAGGATTCACTGTCTTTTGAGTCTTCTTTAACAAATTCATTTAAACTCTCCTTAAGGCTCCTTAAAGAACACAGAGCTGCCATTGGCTCAGCAGTTTCACATTATGATTATTTTCCAGACAGACCGTAACAGATATCTCACCTTGATTTAGTTCTGCTCCATGTGTTTGTGCTCCTTGTTAGGGGGAGTGTGCCTCTACAGAATCCTGATGACTGATGTTTACAGAGGAATTCCTGCCTTCTCGCTCCTATTGAATAGAGAGTCTTTATGGCCTCTTTGGAACTCAGTTTGTAAACACAAACACTGCGACACAAAAGGATGTGAGTGACAAAATGGCACACAGGAGGGAAGCAGCCACATACTTTGAGCATCTGCTGCATTTTCATCTCTACAAACATTTGCCACATATGCACGTTGATGGATAAGACTAAGAGGAGGTGGAAGTCTGTTCAGAATGAGTATGGGGTTCTTGAGAGGAACATACAGCATGTGAGACAGGTATGATCACAGAGGCAGGTGAAGAAACTCATCCACAGCATTAAAAAAGGACAATTAATCCATGGTTTAGACATGCTTTATGTTACATTGCACATGTGTTATGTGTTCAAGACAGAGCAGGATGTCTATTCACGTTCTGGGTGCGTGTGTGTGTGTGTGTGTGTGTGTGTGTGTGTGTGTGTGTAAACATGCACCTCTATGTGTGCCTGTGTGGGAGTCTGAGAGAGAGAGAGAATGAGATGAGTTAAGGAGATGGACAGATTGTGTGTGTGTGTGTGTGTGTGTGTGTGTGTATCAGGGGGCGGGTGCATTAGTCCATGTCAGACAGCAAAGAGTGCCGCAGTTATCTAGGAATCTGAGCTAAAGCAACCTCACTAACAGAGAGAGTAGGAGAAAGAGGAGGTCCGGGAGATGAACTGAGGGGGGAAAAGGAAAGAAGAAGGGCATGAAAGAAGCACAAAGAGTAGGAAACAAGACAAACAAGGACAACAATAGAAGGATCTAAACAAAAAGGACAGGTCAGCAAACAACTTCCACCTGAAAAGGCTGTTACTGAGGTATAAAGAAAAGTGAAAGTTTGCTGAGAATCAACAACAACAAAGGGACAAACAACTTACAGCTACAAGAAGGAAGCTTTCCTCCTGGAGGAAAAATTGGACCACCTGCCAGAGTTAAAGAGAAAAGGTCAAGCTTGCCATGATTCCATTCGGCTCTCTTGGTTTGCTCCCTCTGCTGTCACTTTATGTAGCAGCACTGCAGACTTCAGATGCATCTCTGGCCTGCACACATCCTCCCTGCAGGGACAGTCTTGTGGCTGCACCCATCCAGCCTGGGACAGGAGCAGGAGTGGGTAGCGGGGCCTGTGACGGTCTAACTGGGACAACAGCCTGCAGGTTGGGGGTTTCACTTCCAGTCATCTCAGATGTTCCTCAGAGGGTGGAGCACAGGCACAATCTCCCCCAGGTTCAGCCTAAGGTAAGTGACATCACATGCAGTGTAGTGGGAGGTTGCGTGATGTACTTTTCCGAATGAGAAAATCTTAGAGAAATCTAAAAATGTTTTTCTAAGAAAAGCCAGACTGTGCAACTTTTAATCAGCCATGTAACAGTGACATGGTTCTGAAACAATGATAGACAAGTTGAAGCAGAGTGGACCCCGAGTCTATTCACGCACATCTGACACTGAGACTGAGCAGTGTTCTTATCAGACACAGGCCAGCAGGTCCTTTCTCACGGGACAGTTGGCACACTAAACTTGGCACCACCTTACAGCCACTGAGCTATGACGGTCAGCAATCAAAGAAGGGATAAAATTAGGTCTGCTTTAAAAATGTCCTCATCATATGGTTGTGCTGAGCTCATGCAGCAACAGGTGTGTGAGGGACGTGGTTACAATGGCCAATGTAAGTGTAAGAGACAGATTGAGCTTTACTGATGCAAAACTGAGCAGATTGAGCTTTACTGAAGCTGAGCTGTGAGATTTGTGTGTCGATTAGCCTTTGAGATCTCCCAAACTTTAAGATGCATTATTATGCACATGCAAAGCATCATTTTATTTAGCACGATTTCACTCAACATTTGTTCAAATAAATTTCCTTAAAGAATAAAGAAGTTTTGGCAGTGTTTCCTCATGATTAATTGCTGACTTAATGTGTAGCACAATGTCTTTTCAAGAAATACCTTTGAGCGCTGTCTTTGCAGACTGGAGGTGTCAAAGAGCGTCTTGTTCAGCTGCAGCGCTGCATGCGCTCTCTCCAGGAAACAGGGGGGCCCAGGAGTCACGGGGGCCAGGAGAGCAACTCTCTAGGTGCCATCCTTGCACTAATGGCAGCTGTACTGACAGAGTGTGACCTCCACTGTCACAGCCAGGCCCTTGGGGCGATGGCCAAACGACTGGGTGGGTAGTACACATTTATATCCCCCAAACCTCTGCAACAAGCAGACAAATGCACGCGCACACACACACCCACATACAAAAGCCAGCGCAGTCACTCCCCCACTCATGGTAAACAGAACTTGAATAGGGCCTGCTAAGTGTCGGTCATAGGTGAGTGCATTGGAATTTAACTGCAATGAGAAGGATGAGAAAAAATTGGTGTACATGCACACACAGACACACATACTGTACAGCTCATGACAAGAAGAAGCTTTAATGAGTAAGCACATTAAACTGGAACCCCTGTAGAATACAAAGACAGAGCACAACAGTGCGATGTGTCTTACTGATAACCTAATCTTTCTCTGGGGTGACAGAGAGTGCAGCTGTGGGAAGAGAGGGGGAGAAAGACCTGCTGCTTTTCCTGAAGAGCATCACACAATATTCACCCACAGGTAAGAGCTTGAGGAGTGATCACATGATACAATTGTTGTTGATTAATAATAAGCTGAACAAAAATGTACTGTGTGTGGTTCTCAGTTGCTCCCTTGGAGAGGTTACATCCTCAGGATTGTGCAGAGATTTACAGGCTCGGCATCAAAGAGAACGGGATCTACACCATCCAACCTGACCTACACAGGCCGGCATTGGAGGTATTTAAGATTCACCACACTCGTAAAACACACAGACGGACCCCCGACCCTAGTCCTCTTCTTTTTTACAGATGCGTATGCTATCTGTGGATCACTAAAATCTAGGCGTTATAATATCAAAGTCTTTGTTTTGGCTCAGGCTAAATGTGACATGGAGACGGCGGGTGGTGGGTGGATGGTGATTCAGAATCGGCAGGACGGCTCACTGGACTTTAACAGGACATGGCAGGAATACCGGGAGGGCTTTGGCAGTCCGCAGGGAGAGCACTGGCTGGGGAACGCAGCGCTGTATGCCCTCACCTCCACTGGCCAACACCAGCTCCACATCGAGCTGGAGGACTGGTACCAGCAGAAGCGCCATGCTATCTACAACAACTTTAAAGTGGCCTCAGAGGCACAAAGGTGAAACACACTACAGGGTCACAAATACACACTTTCTGCAATAGCTATTTAATATTTTAAAGTGTTAAGTATCTTTCTCTAGACCAGGGTAACTTTTTATTTTCAACCAGCTTTGTATCAAATACAATGCCCACATTGTAATCATAAACAATGGTTAACTTCTCTCCATGGTGCTTGCACCCATAGCTCTCTGTTCATTTGCCGGCAAATGTATGAGCGTCTTGTTCAAACTACAGATTGTACTTCCGCATTTTACTCCTGCCTTCATGGACAGTCTGATCGAGAAAGGGGCGTCTCCTCGCCGCTTTAAAATCAAAACATTGGGTCCAAAATCACCTGGCTAAAACAACCATTGGAAGACCATGACAGAAGGCAATGTTCTTGTAGATATGAAAGAAAATGATGCCAGGGATAACTAGTGGTGCCGCTGCAGTAAATGTGTACCAATAGAAACAGAAGATCGCTGTGCGTTACACCAAAGCTTTGGGCCACATGCGGACAGAGGAGGTCAACATGAGGCAACAGACTTGCCAACCCTCCCGATTTTCCCGGGAGATGCCCAGTTTTCATTGCCCTCGCTCAGTTTCCTCCCGGGATCGCAATTCTCCCACATTTCTTCAGATTTTTGACAAATTCTGCCAATTTCCCCCCCTTTTTCATTATCAAAACCTGTTCCTGGCAATGTAACTTTATAGCTTGCAAAAGGAGAGCAGCTCATGCCTCGTCCTCCTCAGTGAGTGAGAGATGGAGATAGAAATGGAGATTACTAAGAGAAAGAAATATTCAAGCAAATTTCAATGCCCTTGTGGACAGACTAACCAAGACAGTTTCGGTGCATTTAATTTTTTTAAGTTTGAATGAAGTGTTTTTTATGATACAAGGTAATTTGTTTGGTGAAAGAGAGAATTTTGATGAGGAAAATAAGTGTAGGAATATTTATTTGACATTTTGTTAGTTTACTTGTGTACTTGTGTATGAGCTTGTGTCACATTGCAAGTTCGCTGCTTGCACACATCTTCCAGCTGAAACTAGGCCTGAGCTATTGGATTATCACCTCTTTAGGTACAAAGTGGTATTATGAGACAGCATGGAGTGGGGCTAACTGGTTAGCATGCTAACTTCAGCAGGTATTTCTGCAACACAATACATAGACATGTTTGACATGACGTCAGAGCTGTTAATTCTTCCCAGTCTGTTGATATTGTTAATTTTTGAATGTTTTAAACTCTTAAATTCTTACATATTGCACCTTTAACTCTCAAAACATGCTCCATCATGGTTGTAGTTTAATAGGGCTTGATTGACAGTGCAGCAAACAACGGCCATTACACTTTCTCTTTCCTCCAGGTATCGTCTGACAGCGCGGGAGTACTCTGGTGATGCAGGCAATGCATTGAGCTACAGCAAACGTTATAACCATGATGGCAGATCCTTCAGCACAGCAGACAGAGACCACGACCGTTATGCAGCTGGAAACTGTGGTCAGTACTATGGTGCAGGCTGGTGGTTTGATGCATGCCTGGCAGCTAACCTCAATGGACGGTATTACCGTGGGCGCTACAGTGGGGTGACCAACGGTATCTACTGGGGGACATGGTACATCCTGACAGACGGACGAACCGGAGAACGCTACTCTTTCAAGAGGGTGGAGATGAAGACAAGACCCAGGAACTTTATAGGAACATCCTAAAGATCATGATGACAGTTCTCACAGGAACATGTGCTAGACTACAACAATAATCATGTCAACCAGTTTTGCATTGGCTTTCTATGTGTTGGATGTTTAAGTCACTGTGTTGACATCACTCATAGTGCAGCTTTCATGTCACTTTTCAGCTACATGCAAATGGCAGCTAATAGATTAAAGAAAAAAATTATGTCTAAACATTCACTTGCACATCATATTATAATATTCTTTTTTTAAGGGGCTTCTCTCTTGCAAATCCACATTTATACATTTACGCCTTAATAGTGAAACAAATGCATAGATATTGAAAATACTGCTTGTAAATGTTGTTTTAATAAATTTCCTGAATCTTTATCGTACATTGAAAATAACATTCTGTGGTACTTAAATGAATTACTAGGATGCCTGAGGAGGCATGAGTCTACATCTAACCATTGTTACATGTAAAGGATGATTTTATGGAAAATCAAATATTGCCAAATATTCACAAACAACATGATAAAGATGAAACTGATCTAACAAGAATGCATGTGTTCACCAAACCTGCCTAAACTCCGCAAACCATTAAAATACAAGATGTCTGCAGTTGCTTACATGTGATGTCATGAGAGAAAATGACCTAAGAGGTCATCTTTACCCTGCTAGAGGCTCTAACAGTTGGGTGATACACAACTGACACTTCATCACCACATCATTCATGCAACAGAGAGCTGATGTGGATTTTTAAAAACCATTTCTGTCTACCCACAGTTCTCGTGTATTAAATATAGAGCCAACCCCAAAGCTCACGGTTTGACACAAAACAGACAGAAGCCCAGTTTTGGAGAAGCATTTTTCTCACCTTTCCTTATTCATACTTTCCCAGGTCTGAGCCTAGCACACTGATGCTGACCGTTAGAAGCTTTACCCTGTCGTCATACCACAAAACCACCCTCTGCCCACTACTATCAAGTCAAACACACACAGAAACACACACAATCAGCTTCACCTGCTTTTTGGAGCTGGCGTCAGGCGGGCGGCTCTGGCTCTCTGGTTGTGCTTCACAAAGGCTTTTCTGGGAGTTTAGAGTTGGTGTGTGAGCTCTGTGTTTGGCCGTGCACATGTGACGCTTGTCTGTGTGTGTGTGTGTGTGTGTGTGGAGGTTGTGTGGGGATGGTCAGTGAGTGTATGCCTCACTGTGTGTGTAAATGGCTGCACCTATTTTAGCAGTGTTCACGATGAGCTGTCAGTCTCTCCGACAAGCAGGGTGTCTAATATTAACCAGTGAGGGGGCTGAGGGCCTGAGGGGGTCAGCGGGTACTGATCCAAACACACAGACACACCGCGGGCAGACTACCGACCAGCCATGGTATTTCACACACGCTACTTATACACACACTGGGATATGCCTGCATTTATGTGCGCACTTTTACACACACAGGTGGCTCAGTGGTTCTCTCAGCAGATCAAGAGAAGGATGATGTGCTTGACTTCATTAAAACAAGTGCATGGTAGATTCAAAATGGCATCCACTGAAGATGGTTTGATCATGCCACCTTAATTACTGTTATGCAGCAACAAGCCCCTTTTCCCCTTTTCTGTATTTTACTCATCATGTTTGCACACACACACACACACAGAGTTAACCATCGGTAATTAAGATCAATCACCCATAGAAGCCATTATACATATCAGCTTTCTCATTTTACTTTGTCTCTGTGTCTCTGTGTATGTGTTGTTGAGAAAACACTACAAGGTTGAAAGGTGAAAGGCACCATGTTCTGCCCCCTGGTGGCTCCGGATCATACTGGAGAGTCAGAGAAAAGCTTTATTTTAGCTGAAGATAACTTGTAAAAATCTGTGTCTGTTTAGGTTCTAAATAAAGTTTCCATCTTAAATGTAAATAAAGTATTCTTAAAAGATGCTGGATAACAATGCACCTCTCAATTCTAAATCTCTCTCATGCAGCTCAGTTAAAAAAAAGATTATTATTGATATTAAAATAGATCACTTGTACCTACTGTGTCGATTTCTACTAATTTTCACCTTCCTTTGTTTCTTTCATTCTTTCCCTCATGATCAATTCATCTCCCCAAAAATCTTGAATTCTTCAAACTCTGAGCTGCAGTTACTTTAAATATCAATGAGTCCCCTTGTCCTCTTCTTTTCTCCTCTCTTCATCCATCAGTCTTGTTGACAAGGGAGGAACAGAGGCCCAGGGTTGTGTCACCACAGTATCCTGGCACAGTGTCTGGGGTGGGTGATAGTGGTGGTGCTGCAGAGTGTGCGGGGTACCGGCAGGCTCTGCCACCCCAGGGCCGGAAGCCCAGCCTGGGCAGCGGTTAGCCAGCACATCCCTCTGAGAAACACTGCGCTCCTCTGAGGGAAGTTCCCCTGTGACCTGTGTCATTCATTACTGTGAGCCACAAGACAACATCAGATTGAAAACAGAAGCCCAACTCATCTTTAAACTAGCTTGTTGACCCCCAATAGAGTATGCTGAAAGCACTCTATACAAATAAAGGGGCAAACATTCACAAGATGTCTTATTATTTGATGCACAAGCTGATTCATGATTGTCACAGAAACTTAAGAGATAATATGAACAAAGACCAAGTCCCCAATGTTTCTTCGTCAAATCATCTATTTATCCAGGTGATCCATCAATCCACTCAACTTTTATGATGATCAACTTTACTGATCATCCAGTAATCAGTAGATAGAGACCATATCACGGGTAAAGGCAGAGTCTGACTTCACTATAAACTTTAGAATTTCACATTAGTAAAATGTCTGTCTCAGATTTAGTTCAGTCACATAAAAGGACCTGCATAGACCAAAAAGAACCTGTATTTCTTACAGAGCAAGAACATCCAGCTTTTATAGATCAACTGGTGGAAGCCGAGCAGCTCTCCTTTCGACTACTTTTCTGGCTGCATAAGCAAATCAGTCTGTCACCGTTTAACACCAGGTGGCAATGTTGCTTAGTAAAAAGGAAGTTTGGAAAGTGATTTTGCCTCCATCTCACTGGCATTTTCACATGAGAAACTGCAACTCTCTCATAAACACAAAGAGGCTGGCACATTCTCTGCATAGAAAGTACAAAACAATAGATATTATGCTCTATATGAAAAAAAACAGTAAAAAAACTGGGTCAAACACAATATGTTTGTGTGAAAACTGAAGGGTGAGAGTCTAAATGATGTCATATGTATGTATGTATTAAAGCTATATATTGAAGTAAAGTGTGATTTATTTAAGTGGTTCTGATGTCTCATACTGATATGTGTGCCAGCCAACACTTACCATTGCATTTTGACTTACAAAATGTTAAAATACAGTTGATTATTTTGGGTTTGAAGTTCAAATCAAAAACTCTTTGCAGTGTATCTTTTCAACACTAGGGGCATCATAATTGAGGTTGGAGGTCAAAGGACAAAACCAGACTACAGTAGAGTTTGAGAAATGTAAAGACTTTGTATATAACTTCACAATACAGTTTCAATGTGAAATATGTAGGTTATTTCCTGTACAGGCTCCACATCTGTGTGTCTGAGGTAGAAAATGACTCAGTGATGTGACAGTGTGAAAGAGATGAAGGGGTGTGATGAACTTTGTGGAAAGGAACCTTTCATTCTTTAAAACTGCTCTAATTGTGATAAGGGTGTGCATGTGGGCTGTCATGGGTGAGGAGGGGAGGAAGGCTTAGGGGGAGGAAGCAGGAGCAGGTGAAGTTTTCGATTTTGTGTGAGTGTAGTAGGCCGTTAGAGCCTCCCCCTCCCTGACCACAGGGCCACTGAGAGACAGTATGTGCTTGCTCTTAATACTGGTCCTGCAGAAAACCAGAGAAAGGCAGCGTTCCGTTTGAAACCGGAATTCACCAGAACAAGTGTATCCTGATGTGGTGAGGAGCTGGGGTGAGGAGGGAGGGGAGGACACAGAGGGCGCCATGTGGCAGGCCTCACTCCATCTCCCATCATTACTAGATCTGTGCAAGAAAGTGGAGGCAAAACGCTTTTTCAGGGAGGGTGAGAGACCCGAGAGGGTGTGCTGTGTGTGAAATAACACAGAGTAACTCCAATATTTATGTAAAGAACTGCTTGTTGTTTCCCTGATGCTGATATACTAATTTTCCCCACATGATTTGTAAATGCCGGCTGTCACACACTCACGTGACACTGCAGAGGCGAAGCTGGATTTTTGAATGATCAGTGCTTTGACACCGGGCTGATGAGAATCCAGTCAAAATAAAATAACAAGATTACGGCAATGTATTGTAGGCCCTCACTCATGACAGTGAACTACAAACCACATGTGCAGAAAGTGCAGGTGACATAAATAAATGATTTTCTTTTCCAGTTATTCTAGCTGGCTTTTACTTGAGCTGTATACACTGACTGAGTCAAGATAACAAAAGTTTAAACCATCGTCTTTGCATATTTCACGTGCTACCATTTCAAATATGATAATTTTTTACACTTTTTAAAACAACACATATGTTGATTATCTAATTAAATCATTTATGTGTTATATAATAGTTCTAATGGTTTTGTTAAAAGCACGACAAAGTTTGATCGACTTTTGACTCCTGATGAGTTCTACTATAATAAGAGAGCGTCTACTCGATTTATTAGTTTAAAGATTCTTAAAATCAGCTATAATTAATATTTTATCACAAATGGATCAAATGCCTACTTGTTTGTTAAAGAGGTTGCTCATAATGATTAACCCACAGATAATTATCACCTGACTGCAGCTCCCTTCAGGTTTACAGCATCTTTCAGCTCAGCGTTTAGCTGTCCGGCCTGATTTGGTCAATCTCTCACCACTCTCATCAGCCTTGTTTCAAGCAGGCAGCTGTTTTCAGAGAAAGAGCTCTAGATATCCACGGTACATTGGACACCAACACAACTCCAAATTAAAGCTAATGTTGCTCTGTGTCTGCCCGATGTAAATAGCCATAAATGTATTTATATAGTCGTCAAAAACTCAGTTATTGTAGGTTTAAGGTAAATCTTTTGTTCACTAAGAGGGAAGCCGATCAGGATGGTTTATCATACACACAGTGTCGGGGTTTATTTTCCATGTGTAAGTAAAAAAAATAAGCTTTAATAGTGATTAAAATATTTTTGTGACTATTTTTTATATAAGAAAAATATACATGTTTGTTTCCAGGAATACTGACTAAAGCATTGATGCCCAAGTCAATGTCTGGCACTAATGCTTTACATCAGTTTCCCTCTTTAGTCCTCCTTTGTATCAGAGTCTCTGGTGTTGACTGTTTCCATAATCCACCAAACTGTCACTCTGTTATTGGGAAGAGAGTGGAAAGGTGAAGAGATGGAGAATGCTGATCAGGCAGACTTCTTCTTCTCCTTTGATTTCAGATTTCTGAAATCAAAGGATTATCTAATCTGATAATGCCGACTGACACAAACACACACATGAAAGGAAACCACCGGGAGGTCAGAAGCAGCTCATTTCATAATCCACATGAAATACCAGGAAAACCTCTGAATAATTACTAAACCAACAAACATGCACATTGTGCTTGTCAGAAATTATGAAACATGAACAGTGCGTGTGTGTGCATGTGCTAGGGAAGAAGTAAAAGTACAGAATAAAGGATGTGGTAAAGCAGTCTAATGGTCAGCTGTGTTTCTCTTCTTCTCTCCGTCACTTTCTCTCTTGCACCTGCAGAAAGTCATGGCATGACTTCAGTATCCTCACTGTGAACAGCAGCAAAGGGCAGAGTGAATTCCTCTAAATGCTCTGAGATTTTGAAAATGACTGAAGTTACATCCCTTTTCATACAGACGAGAGACAGACGCACACAGAGCAGTGGAAGAGATGGATCACATCTTGTTTATTCGCTGTCTTTCTGTCTGTCTGTGTGTGTGTGTGTGTGTGTGTGTGTGTGTGTGTGTGTGTGTGTGTGTGTGTGACAGGCAGGACGGGTTAGCTCTGGAGAATCAGCTTAAGCAAAGCGGCAGACATTTCTTCACAGGAGGAGGAGGAAAGTCAGGGGATTTATAGGCTTGCAATCATTGAGGATCAGACACAAAATGAGCAGAGAGGTGCACACAGAAACATAAAAACAATGCATGCACACACACAGTGAATGATGGGAGTCGGCTCCCGTCTGAGAGACGATTTTCCTGTGAAAAAAGAAAGTATGACAATGAACAAATTACACTTACACTTTTGCAATTACTTTTACTGATTAAATACACAGTATGTGTCTGTATTGAGTTGTGTAAGTATTTATTAACCATATTATTTTATTTTCATTAGTAGGGTGTTATGTTTATTATACAACTAGGATAGTTATTCTTGACATATCACACTTTTTGACCATCAATATGATAATGCAGTGTATTGCAGAAGAAACATTTTGCACATTTATTGATTGCAACAAATAAGAATACAACTTAAGCATTTCTTAGTTATAAGTAAAATTTCCATTAGCTACTACTAACTATTCCGGTTTTATTAGTAACAATTTATTAGACACTAGTACTTGATCTTAAGTTACTACTAACTAATTGCAGATTATTGCCATTGATAACAATGGAGCTCTGCAGTTCAAATATCACACATCATAACTATTTCCATTTTACTAGTATCTATATTTTACATGCAAATGCTCCATATTTGTATAGTGCCTTTCTAGTCTTTTTCGACCACTCAAAGCGTTTTTACACTACCTCGCATTCACCATTCATACACATTCATACACTGAGCCTAAGTGCTCAAACAGAAACTAACATTCACACACATTCATACACTGGCGGAACAGCCAAACAGGGGCAATTAGGTTCAGTATCTTGCCCGCTCTACCTCCTGAGCCACAGCTGCCCTAATACTTATAATAATAATAATAATAATAATCCTTATTTGTAGAACACTTTTCAAAAACAAGTTACAAAGTGCTTTAACAAGTGTAAAGAATAATACAAAAAAAAAAAGATAAGAGCATGAAAATTTAATATAAAATTAGTAAAATACAATAAAATAAAAAGGGATAAAATAAAGTCAAATAAGATCGGGAAAAGCTCTCCTATAAAAGTATGTTTTAAGAAGGGACTTAAAAGAGTTCACTGACTCAGCCGACCTGATTTCCTCGGGCAGGCTGTTCCAGAGCCTCGGGGCCCTGACAGCAAACGCTCTGTCCCCTTTAGTTTTCAGTCGAGACTCTGGAACAGACAACAGACCTCTGCCCGAGGATCTCAAGGTACGTGCTGGTGCGTATGGGACTAAAAGGTCAGAAATATAACAAGGCGAGAGACCATGAAGAGCTTTAAAAGTGATCAATAGAATTTTAAAGTCAATTCTAAAACATACTGGGAGCCAGTGTAATGAAGCTAAAATAGGAGTAATG
>NC_060167.1:22426680-22447903 GCF_021292245.1 Micropterus dolomieu
CTCCAAGTTTAAGAGTGAGAACTTCAAAGGAGCTAAATTCATCACAGCGTACTTGATGACATTTAAAATTTTTCCTATACACGCTCACTAGCCCACCACCACGACCACTGACCCTCGGTTGACTAAAGCAATCATATTGAGGCGGACACAGTTCAGCTAGCTGGCTATAGTCATTCATTTGCAACCAGGATTCAGTTAAAAACATAAAATCTAGATTTGCAGACAAGATAAAATCATTTAAGATAAAAGTCTTACTTGAAAGTGATCTCACATTGAAGAGAGCCATTTTAAATGAGTTTGTTCTGGGTGCTGGAGTTGGTGCAGTTGTCCTAATCCTTAAGAGATTACTAATATTTCTGTGTGGGATGTGCACATTTCGGTTTACTGGTCTATGCGTGATGATGACAGGAATATATACTATAATACTTGTACCTATTCATTAGTTACTAGTACTTATTCAAATAGTTAGCCTACTAGTAACTAATGGAATAGTCACTAGTAACAAAGAATTAAGTAGTATTATCTAATAAATTGTTACTAGTAAAATGGGAAATGTTACTAGTAGCTAAAAATGAAGTACTAGTAGCTTTTAAATAGCGACTAGTAAGTTTTAACGAATAAATGTTCAGAACAGTAAATAACTTTGCACCTCTATAACGAGAGACAGGTGCGTTGGAGGGGGACCGGAGAGTCAAAGGTAGCAAAGAAAAATTCCCGCGCACTGTCTAACTTGCAAAATGTGTGCAGGTGTTTTTCTTTGCTAAAGAATAAATGTTAAAATGGCTTGCCATATGATTCCATGAAGGCAGCCGTAGTTTCTATCACTACTGCACAGTCCGCATTACACACATTATTACACACCTGTGAACATGCACACTTGTGCTCACCAGCACACAGACAAGACTCCCGCAGGAACTGGATTCACGTAAAGACAAAATAAAGTCACAATGTCTGAAACTGATGAACACTCACGGGTTGAGAAAAAAAAGGTGTTTTGAATTCTACTATTCCCTCGACAGCTCCAGTGAAACCGAGTTTGATTGACAGGTTGTTCGTGACAAGGTGTTGTAAACTTTCACATCCTGCTGCTCTCTGGGCAGGAAGTTAAGCAGTGAACCTCTGACCTCTAATGACTTAGTAAAGATCCTTCTCAAGACTACACACAGTGAAGAATAAGAGATAAAGTAGGGACATTCAGAATATACTAGAGATACTGGACACAGTCTTTTAAACTTTAAGTGAGATGTGTGTAAACCAACTGTGACAGGACAGTATACTGAGTATCTAGTTCAGAAGAAAGTACTAATACTGTATAATTTAACCTTTCATAGAATGAAACAAGTTTATAATGAAGGGAAAGATGGAGTTATCGTTGTCGTTGAGCAAACATGGCATTTTTAACACAGTTGTGGACCAGTCTCTCCATCTAACCGGACTCAAAATAAATCCTAACAATTTTCGTGCAGTAAAGGTATTCAGACCTTTTACTTAAGTAAAAGTAGCAACACCACACAGTGTAGAAATACTTACTTACAAGTAAAAGTCATGCACTAAAAATATACTTAAGTAAAGTATAAAACTGTTAGCATCAAAATACACTTAAAGTACCAAAAGTAAAAGTATTCACCATGCAGAATGGCCCATTTCAGAATAATGTATATTATATTATTGGATTATAATTAGCTAAGCATTTCTTGTCGTTGCTCCATGTTGTCATCTTTACGATCAAAACTACTAGCATTTCAAACACAAACAACAACAGACGGCAGCCCAAGTAAACCAATCAGTACCTAAAGTATTCTATCCTGCTCATTAGGTGTTTTGATGATGGTGGTGGAGAGCGCAATGAATATATATCCTCTAGCCTCAAAGTCTCACATAATGGCAAGACGTAGACTTGCATAAATCAAAGATGGTTTATTTGCAGGCAAATCACCTTTATAGGTTATAGATGAAACCCTTAAGGATAAATAAAGTGAGGAGACAGCTGCATCATCCATGTTAGTGATGGAGGATAAAGAGACCAACTGCTCTCCCCTAGGTGTCGCTGTCCGCCTGATTATTCCAACAGGCCACAGAGTCACAAAGTGTCTTTTCTAACCATTAGGGGTCCTCCTGAATGGGGCTAAAAGTTCCCAGAGTTTCCCTTTAAAAGCTTTTCACAAAGCTCCTGAGAGCAACTTTTACTGAGAGACTGAGAAAACTCCTATGCTAAGAGGAGGGGGCTGTCCCCTTTGACATCATGTTTCTAAGTGAATTTACTCATTATATTCAAAGTTAATGAAATAAAAAAACTAAATAATTGAAATGAATGATGAAATGAACTCAAATAAAAATGACAAGAAATCACATTAAAATAAAATAGAGTATCTTTTTGACTGAACAAATCTTTCTCCTTTGGTGGGGTAATTCTACATTTACTTTACAGGAAATCTGTGGATGGCCATGAAATGTGTTTTATTTATTCAGTGTACACTTTGAAGTGCAATAAATTGTCAGACAAATGTTGTTTTGGTTTGTCCCACAGACAGCTGAGATATTTCAAGTTCATCAGCTATGCAAACTTGATTTGTTGGTAAGCTAAACATGCTTTTAAAAGTATATTTTTAAAACACTGATGCAATGAGGCACATTACTGACTGGAATTAGGTCTTAGCGATCAAGGATTCTAACTTCTCTCAGACTGAGGAGCTACTTTTAGAGCTAAAATGCCAAGTGAATTACTCTTAGACCAAAAAATTACAGTTTAAGAGTCTTTAAGTTAGGACTGAC
The DNA here is from genome assembly GCF_021292245.1 of Micropterus dolomieu. Classification (NCBI taxonomy): domain Eukaryota; kingdom Metazoa; phylum Chordata; class Actinopteri; order Centrarchiformes; family Centrarchidae; genus Micropterus; species Micropterus dolomieu. The sequence goes on from NC_060167.1 coordinate 22,429,453, forward strand.
TGTGCCAGAGATGTTTTGTGAACATGGCCCCTGAACTATTAGTCTGCTACTTCAGATATTCTTAAATCTTTGGAAGGATTTAGCTACTGCAAATCCCTGCATGCCATTGATGAGGTCTTATATCATCTAATCTTTTTTGTCTCTTGAGTCAAGAGAAAGCACTGTTTGGATCACAGTGACTAAAAGAGGCGAAGGTACGATTTTAGATGCATAAGTGTACGAGAATATTATAATTATAGTGTACAGTGAAGGTTAACTGAAAGAAAGAAAAAAAGAAAATCAGTGTTCACCACAAACACGTTGAGAGAATATTAAAGGAAAATTCAGGGATGTTTGTTGTCTGCTGTGGGAGGTGGGCATCTATCAAAGCATGTCAGCAAAGGTCATCACACTGGTTATAGATAATGGGAAAAATGGGAAATGCTCTGTCACTATATAGGGGGAAGACGAAGGAGGAGGAGGAGGAGAGGAGCACTCCTGTTTGGCTTGACTTTATGTTTGACCTTTTCGGGAAGGAGAACTAATCCTTGAATATAATAGACTGTAAGATATGGAAAATGACTGTGTGGTTATCGCTGTTACCCTGGAGACCATCAGCAGCACCCAGGGCTGCTGCAGCTGCCAAGTTATTAAGCATCCAGTTTGTATATAATGGAAAAATACCTTTTCTGCCACAACTGGTCACTCCCCACACACTCATGCACAATGCTTTAACACTGCAATAAATAGGTTCCTCTTCATTCTTTGTGCCTAAAAGGACACTGATTTCATTTATTTTTTAAAAAGCGTGCAACTACAGCTTTTGTGTTGGAAAAAGGGGGATTTTATCAACAGTATGTTCATTTTATTCATAAAGTCTTTGTGTCTTAATTCAAGACAAACAGGAAACAATTGAACAGTTTTCTTTTCCTGTTTTCCTTCCTTGAAATTTGGTTTATAGATGATTTGAGGAAAATATTAAATTGTTTTGTCAAAAAAGAGATAGCCTTTTATAATAAGACTTTGGTCTAATTTGACTTTGGACAATGGCCTAATTAAATCAAGTTCACTGTTTAAAGAAACGCTTCAGGATTTCAAATATATAACCACATAAAGTGCTGATTAACATCATGATAAAAAAAATAGAGTAAAATAAATAAATAAATAAAAACTCATGGAATATAAGTTTCAAATATAAAGTAAATCTAACATGGCCTGTTTGTAACCAAACACTTTTAAACCCTTGTGTTAAAACCGCTTGCTGGAGTTTTTTATTTGCTAAATTTCCAACACATGAAAACATTATTCAAATATATTTTTCTCCCTGTGTGGAAGCGGCTGCGTCTGTTTAACTCTTATCCAGTAAAATCCTACATGAAAGAAATAAGATACCACAACAAAGCACCGGAACCTCAGATGGCTCCCGCAGATAACCTAAAAAATAATGGAAAAGCAAGCTGTATTTATGCTGTCTAAATACACCGAATAAAGACTTTGCACATGCAGGACATTAAAGTTGTAAATAATAGCCAAAGCCATGCAGCCCCCTTCTTTTATCTATCTATCTATCATTTACACAGATCTGGTCCAGTAAATGATGCATTCCCTGCATTAGATGTATTTGTTGAGCGAGTTTGAAAAGGCGGCGATAATCTGGGAGGGAGAGATAAGAAATGCCATTTATTCCGCGGCACTTTGGAGCCTATTTCCCGGGCCGATCAGCCCCATTCTCCCCGACACCTCCAGCAGCTCGCTGATAACGATTAAGCTATTTATTATCTTCACAAAGAACAAAGATTAGCCAGCACCGATGAAAAATTACCCCGGGATGGGTTATAATCAGTGGGACCCAAGGATCTTACCAGCATTGGATTTCTCTTTCTCTCTTTTAATCTAAACACAGACACAGGCGAGCGCGCACACGTCAATGTAACGAGCTCTTAGAAAGAGAAAATAATTATTTTGATTCACTATGGCGACGTGAGTGTTAAAAACAAAAAATACAACTAAAGGTGGCCTACCACTAGGCTACTACTAGGTCTAATATTAATAATAACAATCGTACAAATAATAATTGGGCCTTTAATTAAGATTAATACTAAACGTCTGTATTAGCTACTTATCTACTGTCGTTTTTGCATAATATAGCGGACTACAGTGACATTTCATTTTATCTTTATTATGAGGTAAAACCACTTCCTTTCAATGGTAGGCCTATAATGAGATTCTCTGAGCTGAATCGAGCTGCGACCTCTTTCTCCGGGGCTCGTGTGAGAAAAAGAGCAGTTTAAAAAAAGGGGCGGATTGAATTAATGTCAAATCCTAAAATGGAAGTGGATGTTCTCCGCCGATAAGGTTTTTATCGCCACGCCAGATCAAAAGGGCTCACACTCAAAGCATGTGTATTTCCACATTATCATGCTGATGAGCTCTAATACTGCCACACTTGTCCCTCCGGTATGTTCTGCTTTCTTCAATCCATACGGTGGATAGATTCATCTTAATGCTGCCTGAAAAGAATCGTCCTCTCTGGTTAAATAACGATAGCCTATACTCAGATCTTTAAATTTTTCTAAAGGTGCTCTTCATCGTGGACCTGTTAAGGGCAATAATTATTTTACAAAATTTTTAAACAACAAACAGATTGGAGGAAAGGATAGATAGATAGATAGATAGATAGATAGATAGATAGATAGATAGATAGATAGATAGATAGATAGATAGATAGTAGGCTCAGATTTAATTTTTGTCTGTGTGTGGCCTCATGGATGTATTGTGTGTTTTTGCATTTAGCAAATTGTGGGCATCATTGCTGACCATCATATTAGGGTGACAGTAGGCCTATTAATAATTATTAATATTGCTAATCAGAATATAGCCTAGGTTTCGGCCATGTGAGTGATTTTGCCAAAATGCAACATGATGGAGAACTGAACTGAATCAATCAGAACTTAATCACATTACTGGACCTGTTGGATTTCCAACTAAAAGGTTTTGCACGCACGTGGACAGCAAGCTCCTTCTTTTCATTTTGTCCAGACTGCTTTAGACTGAGAGATAACCGAGTCGCTTTGAGGCAACGCTTTTTCTGGACAGTTCACAGCGATGTGAACAAACGAAATTTCTAGGTGTGTTTCTGCAACAAAAAAAAGAATTTCCTCAGTCTGGATATTTGAGATTACTAATCTCAATCTAATCTACTCTGTAGTCCACCTTGGCGATAGTTTGCCACGCATTGCTTGTGGTCTGTTCTTCAAAATCACAGCGGGGTCAGGAGGATGTACTTGATGTATTATTAATGCCACAGTGTAAATATCAGTTGCAGTGTCCTTCCTCGAGTTCATCCGCTGGAACTGCAGCAGACTCGGGACAACCCCGGCTCTCTCTCTCTCTCTCTCTCTCTCTCTCTCTCTCTCTCTCTCTCTCTCTCTCTCTCGGTCGGTCCCTCTGTGTTAGAAAAGTTCATGTCCTGATTGTGTTGTTTTTTTCTTCACTAAGATGCACTGACGTCGGGAAACGGCGTCAAGCAGGCGGCAGTGTTGGGCTGCCGGGGCTGCACGCGCTCCCTCTCCAATTATAGTCTGTCAATCATGCGCGCGGCCGGCAGAGAGAGAGACAGAGTGTGTGTGTGTGTGTGTGTGTGTGTGTGTGTGTGTGTGTGAGAGAGAGAGAGAGAGAGAGAGCGCGCACACACACACACAAGTTTTCTAGGCATGACATTAACTGGAGAGTAAGAGGCACTGACTGTGCTGTTAATGTCGCTATACCAAAAAGAAGCAGTACACTAAAGGAGGTGGACATGTCGACATGCAGTTCTAGCTCTTCTTCTTCTACTGCTGTGTGACACTGAGATTTTTATTTAAAATCCAATGTTACCAGATATAATCACTACTCATCATTTGTCTGTGGCTGCCATGCTGTGTGTCCTCGTGAAGGAGTTCCATGCAATGTTTTGTTTCAGGGAATATTACACTGGACATGAAACACTGAATTCCATAAAGTACAACAAATTCATATAGGCCTGCCCCCCAAGCAGCCAGACTCTGTCTCTCCATGTGAATATTAGAGATTTTCTGGTCTGGGGAGCCGCCTCTGGGGTTTTGTAATGCTGCGGAGCAATTGGCTAAGTCAAAGCTTTAATGGAGACTCCGCCCATGAGCTTGACAAGCCTGGCCCCGCGCTGTCAGCTACAGTTATACGTGTTGCTCTAAGTCCCAGTGGACGGAGTTTGCTCTGACAAACACCAGCCGAAAACTGAAGAGGCACTGCAGCAGCAAACAGGGACAGGGAACAGTTTTCCAAAGAGGCGTGAGCCGACTCTGTGGATAAGATAACACTGGCAAAGGTATGACATGTTTATGTTGTCACGTTGAGTAAAACACATTATTGAGTGTTATTAGTGAAAAGGGCTCTGGGAGAGTGTAAGGGGAGTGATGTGGTAGTAGCCTATGATGGATGGGAGATGTTTTTTTATTTTAAAGTTGCATTTGGAGCCCTGCGTTTAGAGAACTGATGCTTACAAACAGGCACCAGGGTGCACAACACTCCTGCCTTTAAAATATTAACATCTGATGTTTGCTTGTTGCAGGTTTCCAGTGTCAAACTAGACTCGGTCTCCAGGACAAGTGAGGGATTTAAGTCATTGGAACGCAAACAACGCGTTATTCCTCTACTGTAAATGAAATCAGTGAAGATATTGTGAAGGAAAAATATTTTAGACTCGTCCCGCGCCCTCTCCCTGGATATTCCTTGGCTCTTTTAAGCGCGCTTACAAAAAGCCACAGAGATGGATGTGGCGGCTGATCAGCCCCGCTGGATGCATCACCATGCCGTGCTGAATGGACAACACCCGGACTCTCACCACCCCGGTCTGGGGCACAACTACATGGAGCCCACGGCGCAGCTCCTGCCTCCGGATGAAGTGGATGTTTTCTTTAATCACCTGGACTCACAAGGAAACCCGTACTACCACAACTCTGCCAGGGCCAGAGTGTCCTACAGCCAAGCGCACGGTAAGATGGAGCCACTGCAGAGCAACTTTAACCAACACATATGCTACAGGCTACAGGACAGAAACTCAGAGTTGGCTTTACAAAAGTATTTTTCTTTGCTGAAAATAACTGCCTACATGATTTAGTTGCTGTTGCCTTATGATAGTATTCAGTTCCTTTTATCTAGCCTATTTTAACACAAATGTGCTGTTTTCTAATTAAAAGGAAAATATTTTATGGCCTTATGCGTATGAGTCTGATCTGAACTGGTTTGTTGCCTTACATTTAAATTTGATATAGCCTAAGACATTAACCCAAGTAAAACATACATTAAAATTAAAATGGTTAGAAAACTAACTAGCGCATTTTCAATCAGGAACTGGATATCTTTTAAATGCGTATTTTAGTTCAGGAACGGCTTGCACTTGTCTATTCTTGTGGATTGAGGCTACTTTGTTTAGTTATTAAATTCAAGCCAATGTGTCCAGCGAATCAACAAGTCTCCGTTATTATTTGCATCGAAAACCTGTTCCACTAACTGCTGAATCAGCCTGTCAACATCTCAATAATAATTTTCTTTTTTTGTAATTTCACAGCTCGTCTGACCGGGACTCAGGTCTGCCGGCCTCATCTTATTCACAGCCCGGGGATTTCATGGCTCGACGGGGGGAAAGCAGCCCTGTCGGCTCATCACCACAACGCCTGGGCCGTCAGCCCCTTCAGCAAACCCAGCCTGCACCACCCAGGCTCCGCGTCCCCCGGCGGCCTCTCTGCCGTATACCCGTGCAGCAGCAACTCAAACACGGTCTCCGCGTCTTCGTTAACGCCGCCGTCCCACTCCAGCCCCCATCTTTACACTTTCCCCCCTACACCACCAAAGGACGTATCGCCGGACCCCGGGGCCGCGTCTCCCTCCGCCACTAGAATGGACGAGAAGGAATCTATCAAATACCAAGTGTCATTAGCGGAGGGGATGAAGATGGAGGGCTGCAGCCCGCTGAGGAGCAGCCTGGCCTCCATGAGCGCTCAGACCCCCTCGACGCACCATCCCATTCCGACGTACCCCACCTACTCCCTCCCGGCTGCACACGAGTACGGCAGCAGTTTGTTTCACCCAGGCAGCCTGCTGGGAGCATCATCCTGCTTCACCCCCAAGAACAAAGGCAAGACACGGTCCTGTACCGGTGAGTCCCCTGGAAATACACCAGAGACCTGCCCCCAAATAAAATAAAATATAAAAATAAATAAATATTCAGGCATATTTGCGCGTATGAAGGCTATATAACAATCTTAGGTTTGCTGTGTAGCGACTCAGTGCACTCTGTGGATGATATTTGCGTATCTGTGGTACCAAGATTAGTTTACTGACCTTATAGTGCAGCTTGGCTCGTTTTGCAGTGTTTCTAGACTATGACATAATAATTATAAGGGAACAACATTTACCAATAAAAACAAAAACCTTAATGAGAAATGTTTGTCAAGAAGAAAACTCTCCTGTAACATTAATCCATTTAATGTTTAAAATTAAAACAGCCTGTGAAAGACATTAAATATATTGTAAATGTAAACAGATTCATTTCTTTTGATTTATTCTGTATTTATTCTGTAGTATGTGCAAGCTTTGATTTGAGCATCACCAAGTTTCTTTATCATTTTGAAAATTGTATTAGAAATATAATATATAATAACCTAATGATGATTAAAAAAATATAGAGGAAAAAATTAGATAAATGCTTTCAGAGGCCTAAGCCTGCACTCCACAGTCCTCCAACACAGAGTGACTTTGATAATCCTCTTTTGTTAACCATGACTCTGTAATTACGCCTGAGCTGGCTGCAGCAGCACAGTGAACTGGAACCAGCCCAGAGGTGTGAAAGGAAGATCCGCAGGCGCACGGAGCCAAAACCTCAGTATTTAGGCTATGAGTTGCTTCTCAGTTACATAAGACATTAATACATTGTCCTGATTGTTATTTGATTACAGAGCAGGAGACTCTCAGTTTAAGCCTGATTGTGTTTAGCCAGTTTATTAACAGGGATATAGTGCACAGTAACCTAACCTCACTTTGAATAACTTGTTTATTAAATAAGAGCTGGCACCTTAATAGGTTAAATTATTATTGCTTGGAGCTTAAAAGGTTAAAGGGCATCGTTTGTGTTAAACTGATGTCTCAGAAATGTGCCAGAGGCTGACAGCACAGAGGGAATTATATTTACTTTTTGTACAGCAAATTGTTTGTTTTGTTTTTTGCTTATGCTAATGCACAAATATAATATGCCACTTTATATCCCAGTATATGCAGACACTGTTTCTTTCTATTTACTCTCAAACAAAGAGTCAATGGATATGAAATTTAAATAGAACGTGTACTTTAATCTAAAATGAAAGGTGTTGTTATAGCTTTATAGAAATAAAATCTGATGTGTCCTCACTTATGCATGTGCATGCACACATAATTAATTCAGAAAAGTACTGGTATATGTTACAAAACCCCCCATTCCTGTTAGAAAAGATGATAAAGTGTATTTCTTTGTAGTTTGATGACACAATCATCTTATTTAACAAAGTGTCTGAAAGCTGCATCAAAAAGTAGGAATTTGTATTCCAGCAATGAAATGTGATTTTAAAAATGCCACTGTGTGTTCTTCATCAGAGGGTCGCGAGTGTGTAAACTGTGGAGCCACCTCTACACCTCTGTGGAGACGTGACAGCACCGGACACTACCTGTGCAACGCCTGCGGGCTGTACCACAAGATGAATGGCCAGAACAGGCCGCTCATCAAACCCAAACGCAGGCTGGTGAGTCCTATCAATGTGTAACAGAGAGGGGTAGTGAAGGTGTGTGTGTGTGTGTGTGTGTGGTGGCAGTAAATAAAACAAGTGTAAGGTAGAGGGAGAGGCGGGAGGAGGTACAATCCCAGGAAAGTTATATTTTCCTAATCAGTTTCCAGGAATTGTGTTTCTGGCTCACCTCTTGCTCCTTCAGCTCAGGCTGTTAGCAGAGAGAGACTATCTGTGTGTTATGTTATCATTATTACTGCTACTTCTGATACTGTAACTGATAGCAGGGCCAGAACGCCATCCATCAAAACAACACGGGGCCCTGCTGACAGTTTATGGCTCATAATGCAGCTGGGTTTTTTTTGTTGTTGTTTGTTTTTTTGTAATGTGTAGGGGAGGTGATTAAGTATGGGTTTGTTTTTATTTTGACATTTGGGCCGCAGAGCCCCGCTGTCCAGATAAAACCACATGTATCCAAAGGAGCTAATTTTTCAAATAAACTGAAGGATTAAGTGTTCATTTTGGGGTTGAGAAAAATGAGCCATTAAAAAGCAATTTGATTATGTGAAAAATGCACTGTCACAGGGCTGTTTTTATATAGCTCATGAGAAGCTGGCATTCATGAGATATGTGGTTTTCAAAGGGCAGCAAGTGTCTGTTTCAGAGTAAAGGGATACAGCAGCTTTGGGGATGGTTAAAGTCAGAAATTTCCCATCATGGCCTGCTTTAAACATCAGTGTTGCCCAGTGAGGCCCAATTTCATGTCACACATATACTAAGAACATTAATGCTGTTTAAACAGACAAGCCATTTGTTAGGAAATGCAAAGCCTTCTAGTGGAGTCAATATTTTAAAGGATGACATCTAACTTTAATTAAATACTTTAATGCAAAGCATCAAGTATGCTATAGGCTAGACACTTTAATTTAACTCATTTTGACATTTTCAGGACTTCTGACTGCTAAAATAATAATTTACATAAAATAGTTATCCTTACTTTTTGATCATTCTCCTAATATTAACCACTATATTTGCAGCCTCACTGTATTCATGTAACCCTGTGCACCAGGAGGCAGCTATGAAATGATGACAACAGTGCAGAGTCAACAGAAACACAGCTTATTAAATAGCCTAATTAAAAGTTAACAAATTTTTTAAATTGTTTTATTTTGAAGTGACCCTGGAGGAATGCGACGGGACTAATTGGAAAAAAGCAATGAAGAAGTATTATTTAGACAAAAGTGTATAACTTCGCACTCACTAAATTATTTAGACTAAGCGACAAAAGACATTATTTATTGCGATTATAATATTGAGTCAAACATAAACACTAGTTCCAGATAAATGGCCTGTTTTACAAGAGCAGTCTGTTGGCGCATGCGGGTTAATGCGAGACTACATCGCTAAGACGAACGGGTCTAAATCTATCCGATGCTGACCTGCGGACCACGTCTGCAAACAGCGGTCTGCTTCATACAAAATATACGAGCATTTATTTCAGCGTCTTTTCGCTTCATAATAGCACACGCAGCCATATATCAGGCCTGGTTTCCGTGTGGCTCGCCGGAGCTCGCAGGGCTCCCGAGCGTTTTGTGTTCAGTGGCAGCAGAAGCCTTCCAGTTGTTTCCTATCCGGATATCTGACCGGTCCAGATAAAGCAGCGGGACCAGCGCCTGTTTCCTCCCGCGGCCTCCTAACTATAGGCTCAGGCCTCATTTCACAGTGGTCAAGCTCTCCGTCCATGACAGAGAAAGTAGTAGGCTACAGCAAAGTGAACATAAAAGAAAAAGTGGGTTGGGAAAGTTTTGGAGGCTGACGGCTTTACAGGGCACCAAGCATGATCACGGTTGATTTTAACAGAAAAAACCTCCCAAAACACATAATGTTTTTTTTAAACGCAGTTATTGCATGTTTTGTCAGATAATACACTTATTAAAACATCTGGTGCAGCTGATTATATTAATTTCCTGTGGAAACAGAGGTAACATCGGTTAAAAGCATGAAATAGTCAGGTGTGAAGAATCCATCAGGACTGACATGAGACTCTGGCTGACAGGGCTCCTCAATCATCATTTTAAACGTGTTAAGTATCGGGCTCTGTGCATTGAGCATGTGGAATAACAAATATACATTATCAAATTACCATCCCCCATGTGACATAATGTTATATATTTTCATTTGAAATATGCTGTCAAAACATTGAGCTAGCACAAACTGAATGTCAACAAATATGTCACCTAGAGTGGCAACAATTAGGCTAGTTTATTAATCCAGAAAATAAATCGCCAAAAGTTGTGCTAATCAATTATATACTGGTTCCAGCCTCTAAAATGTGAACCTTTGCTGGGTTTTCTTTGTCTTCTGTGATGGTATACTGAATATCACAGAGTTTTGGACTGTTGAGCTGACAAAACAAAGACATTTGAAAATGTCACTGTCAGGGAACTTGTGATGGGCATTTTTCACATATTAATTGAGAAAATAATCGGTAGATTAATTGATAATGAAAATAATTGTTAGTTGTGGCCCTCATGAAACTGCAGAAAGTTCAACATTACATTGTATAAACTGATAGGCCTATGTATCGTTTTTCTTAAACTGACCCGTGCTGTGTCTGCTTGTGCTAATCAAAGCTTCATCTATATTTTTCCACAGTCTGCTGCCAGACGAGCAGGCACCTGTTGTGCTAACTGTCAGACTACCACCACCACGCTCTGGCGGCGCAACGCAAATGGAGATCCGGTGTGCAATGCCTGTGGCCTCTACTATAAACTGCATAACGTAAGTCTTTGACTGCTGATCGCCAAGTTGGGCCCATACAAAGCCAGCAGGGTCAAGTAGACGGGAAGTAGGCAGGCAGGTTACAGTGATTGTTGAGGGATAAGAGAGGCAGAAAAGAGAGAGAGGGAGAGAGGGTTGTTTTACTCTCAGACACTGTGTTTTCTTTCTTTGTGCTTTATTGTTTCCATGGTAGGCATAATCCCCTTGAGAGTCACAATGGTGGGACTGTTGTTGAGTGGGACGGCCATAAGACCAGTCTCCATATCAATAGCATTAAGACTGGAGGCATCAAAATAGATAATTGCAGCCTGTCCTCTGTACAGCTGTATAGGTTGATTATGCAGCAGCTTATCATGACCCATATTTACGTTTATTGTTAGGCTGCAACCTCTAGTGGCCGTATGACAGTAGCAAAGGAAGAAGTCAAGTGAAGAGTGACAAGGAGGCAGTTGGGGTGGAAGGATGGGTCAAACAAACATAGGACTTTCAATCAGGATGCAGACGGTTGAGTCCTGTCAAGTAAAAGTTAACTAAAAGTTTAAGTTAAATAACGTTACATAGGTGACTTATGTCACGTGAGTTAAGTCACATGACTTACATTACTTATGTTACGTGATGTAATGTACTCACTTTAACACAAACGACGGTCATTTCCAAAACCTAAACAAGTAGTTTTGTTGCCTAAACCTCACCAAACTACGTCCGTTTCACAATGTTAACCCTGTGTTTGACGTCAGGTGACGGGTGTTTGGGAACAATTGACAATCTACCTATTTTGTTGTTTAGGCATGAGGACATGTTGGGTAACTGGTAGGCCTACTAGGGATGTATAATTTTACATGATGAATTTGATAACGTTATATATTTATGAAAACCAATAACGGATTGATCCTACCAACAAATATTGTCTGTGTATCCAAAGCCTGACATAGCTCATTCCTCTGTGCCATAAATTTCCACTGTTGTCCAAAAACACACAATTCTGGTGCCAGAATTACGGATTGAACCAAATGTGTATTAATCTGCAGCTTAAAAAAGTCCCCTAAGAATGCGCTATTTACTCTTCTTTGAGTAGAGTTTGCTACAAACTACAGTGTCCAGCAGTTTTAGGAAATTACTTTGCATTTAAAAAATATATACTTGCACAAATTCTCAGTAAGAACCAATGGGCTTGGGTCTGAGTGCCACAGACAGGATGGGGAAGTAGGAAAGTACTGAGCAATGGATTAATGCATAGTTGGTTTGAGTCTCTTCATAATAACAAAAATATAGAACATTACCAGCTTTATCGTTTAAGGACTTCTCAAATTTAACAAAAGCACTCACATGTAAAAATGTATGGATGTTTCATAAAATTGACATGTTTGAACTTTCACTCCAAACTTTAGAGATCACAAATCACTCATCTCCTCCCTTTTCTACACAGGTGAACCGACCTATGACCATGAAAAAGGAGGGAATACAGACACGCAACCGAAAAATGTCCAACAAATCGAAAAAGAGCAAGCGGTGCAACGATAGCTACGAGGAGTTTTCCAAAAGCCTGAACGACAAGAGCTCGCCCTTCAGCGCAGCCTCTCTGGCCGGACACATGTCCATGGGCCACTTGCCACCTTTCAGCCATGCCGGACACATGCTTCCCACGCCCACCCCAATACACCCTTCTTTTGGTCACCCACACCACTCTAACATGGTGACGGCCATGGGATGAGAGGGTGAGGAGAGGGGTTAACATATAAGAACACTGGGGAACTTGGGATGGTTGTGTGCACGGGGATGAGGGTCTCACTAGAGGACTGTGTGTACAATGTTACAGACATGCATTTTGTGTGTCTTTGTCTTTGATTGTCTCTTGATTGATTATGCCAACGGTATGTTGGAGGAGCAATGTATCGTGGGAGGAAAGGACCTTTTTACTCCTTATCTATAGGTACATATTTTGATGGTGGAAGACAGAGAGAGATATTCTGCTTCCTGATGGCCAGGCACACATGTAAACACAAAAATGTCATTGCACCTCATAATTTTATCCCCACTGACGGCCTGATGGACTGCAGTGTGGTTCAGTACGTTCCGAACAGGTTCATAGTAACTGTGAATATTGTAAATGTGTGAGACCGTAAGGGACGTCCCAGACAGAGCTATCCCCTTCACAACATTAAATGAAAATATGCTGGATTTTTTTTTGCTTATGGACAATTTTAAAGGAATTTTCACAAAAGAAACAAGCAAACAAAAAAAAGTTTATGAATCCTAATTTGACACTGTTTATTAAAATAATTGTTATTATAATTATTATTGTTATTCAGATAATTTATTTTCATTGCCTTTTTTTCTTTTACTATATCACCTGTATCATAATATGGATATTGTTATCCCAGTTATGAATATATTTTTAGCTGAAGCGCTTTCTCTGAGCTGGTCAACATTTATACATGTAAGAAATAAAGAAATCAAGTTTGTTATCCCATCTGCTCCTTCTGTTCAATATCCAATATCTAATATTTAAGTATTCATAATAAGAACAGATATAGATATTCATGTGGTTATTTGCGCTGCTCTCTGGGATCCTGGGACACAGAACCACTTTGAACTTGAGAAACACAGGAGTGCATGTCTTACAGATACAGATGTCCGTCTTCATTAACTCACTATTAGACGTTTCATTAATTTAAAGCTACAATGTCAGTCACACCTATTTGTTTCTTTGTTATAATAACTGTATTAGGTTTATCTTCTGTGCATCGAATGATCTGTAGCTTTCTATGCATCCTTGTTTATCTCTGGAGTGACAGATTAAAGGAATAGTTCAACATTTTTGGAGACAAGCTAATGCGCTTCAGGTCTAGAAACAGGGGACAGCTAGCCTGTTTCTGTTACAAAATCCAACAACCTTTCACCTGTAACTTTCCACTAACTTCCTGGAATCCCAGAAGTTACTGTGCCAGGCCAAGAAGTGAATGAATAGAGTAACATATAAAACCCTATAAAACAATTTTTTGAATGGATTAAACAGACAAGCTTTAGAGGTATTGATGGGCAGAGTTTGTTATCACCTGACTAGAATTTTCTAGTCTTTGTGCTAAGCTAGGCTAACCCCCTGATATGAGAGTGATATTATTCTTTTCATCTAAATCTTTCAAATTTCAAATTTCTCAAAATGTCAAACTATTCCTTTAAATAATTTTTGGGGGGGTTATCAGCCACTGTACCTGCTCCACAGGTGGTGCTAATGTCACCATGTGAGGAACATCTTATAATAAAGATATTATGTATAGCACAACCTTCTGTTAGCCTCTGTATCATGACTTTTGATCAACACTTCCACCATCCTGCCAGAGTCAGAGAAGCCATGCTTACTATTTCCTACCTGTCACAAATACTGAAAATCTGGTGGCCGTTACATATTGTTGATAATAAAGAAACTATATAAACCTAGCAGTGATGACTGAGAAAACTTATTTCCCTTCTGGAAAGGATCCTACAAACTTAAACTTTACCAAAAAATTTTTTTTATTGTCTGACCAGGACAAGGTGGGGCTTTTGTAACACTCATCAGACCTCCTTGGCTGGATAATAAGCCATCCCTACGTTCTACCTTCAGCACAACCTTTGCACCAGTTATCAACAGTACAGTATCAGAGCATTCAAGGGACCCTTCTAACCCTTGTTGACATGAGCCACCACTTTCTAATGAACATGTTACTTCACTGAGCACTGAAGATTAGTACTGTTGACAGAAATTGAACAGGTTGAGCCATATGTTCCCACAATTACTTAACCAGTTGCATCTGCTCATTGGATAATACTCTTATGAAATTGGCCTTCTCTCTCATCAGCCTGTTACATGCACATGCACATGCACACTAGCCTTACAGTGATATAAGACATTTCCTTTTAAACAACCATTTTATTATAGATAATGTACATTTTTCATCCATGTTGCATATGTTTTAGATTTTGAAATTTTGATTTTACTTCTTTACAGTTACTGAGTGTCAGTCATTGCTCTGCGTTATGAAAATGAACCTAAAAACTAGACTTGGAATATGTAATTAATCACAATGAACATCACATCTGCTTTAGGGGTAAAAGAAATGTCATCATTGTGTTGTAGTGCTGTGCAAAGCCTTTTAAATCATGTCACATTTTAACTCCATTACCACACAAGAATAACTGTAACTCTGACACAAATAAAATACATTCACTGTGATATGTTACCTATCCCAAGCAGGTTTAAAGCCATGCAAAAGCGTGAAAAAGTGTTTCAGTCTCGTCTTGTGATACAGATTTGAGCTCCTTAGAAAGCAGAAGGCTGTCTCTGCCCCGAGGCTACAGCAGTGAGCCTCGAGATGCGTTAAGGGTCAACTCAAGTGCAGCAGCATGCAGCCTCCTCTCAAGACTTCCCTGACCTCTCACCCTGGAAGCACTTACTCTGTCATTCTTCCTGGCCCTCCCACACTGCACACAGACCCTTTTAAAATGTCACATCTTCACCGAAAATATGAGCGAAACAACGAGACTTTCCCCATAAAGAGGAGATAAAAAGCAGCCAAGTGGGAAGAGTAAAGTCTTTTCGACGTGAACCTCCCTGAGGACCTTTGTCGAGCAGGAGTTTTGGGACTGGGTGGACATCGTAAATCAGCTCACCAGTGAGATTTATAGCTCCCGTCTTTGCACAAGTGCCCCCTCCGTAGACCATATGTTTTTCTACCAAACTCAATTAATGGAATCAAAAACAAGGCCAGAAGTGACTTCAGATGAGTGAGTTAGCAGGGAGATGATGATAAAGGGGATGAAAGGGGAGAGAAGCAGAGTTTCATTCAATTCAGAGCCCTAAAAATGATGAAGGGGGGTTAGGGTCTACCAAAAGTAGGAGAAAACAGCTCCTCCACATTGTGTCTGGATCCTCAGAGTCAGATAATGAAGTTAAGGTTGCATACGTCAAAAGAGCTTCTACTGAACTAACTGACCAGAAGTGGTGAACACCGGATTAAACACAAGTTAAGAAACTTACATTTAGCATATAGCATTATTTTGGATACTCTGGCAGGTCTAAGTTGTAGAAAACCTTTAACGTAGAAAATCAGATCCCTGAAAACATCCAAAATATATAGATCCTTGTTTGTCCACATCCCTGTTTGTCCACATCACACATGTAAAAGTGTTGCTATCTAAATATTTCCTTTATGGCTATGTAATAAAGACCTCACTCTGTTAAGAGTGTGAAATAATACTAAATAAGTTTTAACAAACTGTTGTGTTAATCATGATTTTAAAACCAGTGACTGAGCCATGACAGAGGTTTTGGGAGGGCAGTGATGTGTAACTGAGTTTAGGCATTTATTAATTTTTACTGACACAGAGACAATGGCTGTGAAATACACCTGAGAGATAAGTTACAAACTAGCCACTGTCGAGCACAAAGGTGACCAATAGGAGAGTTTTAAGAAATTAGGTTTGATGATAAAGATGAAAAATTTTAGTTCAGACTCCTACTGTAATCTTAAAAGAAGTGTAATATAGAGCACTGATGAAACAGTTAATTATACAATAATACTTGTATTAAATGCCTTCATTCACAGGGTTTCTTTACTGCTGCGGGTGGTCCAGGACCCCCAGGCCTCGCTCAGTTCAAACACTGTTTACTGTACCAGTACAGCATTGTGATGATCACTCAATCGCTTAGACTGTTGTCCCCAAAATCTTCTGCAAAAATGTAGTGACAAGTAGAACTGTCATTTCCATATTAAACTGAAGGGGCTCTTTGCATTTACGTGCAGCTAATTATACATTTCACAACTGTTAGTAAGTCTGTCAGACAATGTATACACACTGTAACATCCATCGCGAGCAGTCTGGGGTGCATGCTGGTATCATCAGCTGACTCAGTACTGACAGGGTGCATGCTGAAGTTTCGGATACTGTATGATATATCTGCAACTCGAAACCATTCACTGTAAATGTGAATAAAGAGAACAAACTTGCTGACTGGATGCACGGTGCCAAAAAGTCAAACTGGAAATGTAAATTGTTTCTGTGAGTCACTTCTACTTCAGGGAACATTGCACCGTCTAGATGACTGCGTGACCCTGAGTCCTAAAACACAATTCACAGTCTCTACACACTTGTCACCTGGGCCACCAAGAGACAAATAAAACTGTAAAGCAGCCATTTAATTTCCAACAACATGGTCCCACGCTGCACCCTTGGAAGACCAGATGGATGAGACATGTGTCCAGTCTGCACCAGTGGGACTCAATCTAGTTACAGTGAGATCTGGGCCTGACATACTAAGGTGTTGTCTCTGCTGGGATCTCAAGAGGACTGAAACGGAATAAAAATGGAGGGCTATGCAGCAGAGTTTTAGTTTCCACCAGGGTACAGAGACTCTTACGATAGACCTTAATATACAATATCATAACTTAGAGAAATAATGCTTCCAATTAATAATAAAGCAAAACACGAAAAAGAAAGGCTTACAGGAAACAGTTACATGATAAATTACAACAAAAGGGGTGATCTGGGTGCATGTATCCCCATGTCACAATGCTGGAGCAGGGATGCACACCACAGACACACATAGATGTGCACACTAACACACTCATAATGCACATACTGTACAGGCACACACACTGTGACTGTAGACCGGGCTCTCAAGAAAAGGTACAACATGCTGACACACAGCGCACTCTCTCAGAAAAGTGGGACACCCTCCAACCACCCGATCCACATCCACTGACAAGTCCCTTTCAAACTGCTTTTCTTCTCTTGTCTGAGGCAGACAAATTCATCCCTCTTGTCTCCAAACAATCACCTCTTTTCTTCTGCCGGTTGCACCAATGAAAGAAGGAGGGAGGGTCCAGGAGTGAGGGAGGAATACATCTGCCCCACAGAGCTACACTGTAGGCACTAGGCTAATGTCCTGTGTGTTAGGGCCCCTGGGACTGGGCGTCTGGGCCCCACTATCTTATGACAAAGTTGACAAAAAGCCCAGGGCTCAGCCCTCAGGAAATCTGAGAGGCGGGGTATCTAGGCCGGGAGGGCAGGACAGAGGGAAGGAGGGACAAAACATCTCAGGTACATTGCATTTACGCTGGCCCATGTATGTCTAATTGCCGGGGTTTGCTTGATATGACATATATGACATATCATGGGACCACGTTGGAAGGCAAACTTGTGTGAACCTTCTCCAAATGGCCACACTTGAAGGCGGGGCTAAAAGCCTGCTGCCAAAAGTCAACGTTCCATCCAAATCGAGTGTGAACTTTAACCAAATTTTCACAACACTGGTAAAAGAAAATGGGAATAAATGCACGTTTTCATCCACTATTCTTATGTCAATATTAGGAGGCTGCAAGGAGATAAACAGCTGGTGATGCTAATTCTCCCGTTGGGTGCCATTAAACCCCTGAAGAAGAAGAGGGGACCATGAGATGACAGTGCCAGTTAAACCTCAAAGAACAAAAGCGATGTGATATACTTAGATAGATATATTGCATTTAACTTCATTGGACATTTAAGTCACATGCTTCATGGGTGTGTCATGTGTTACGACCCCCCTGTTGGTCTAGGGGTGTGGGGGCCATAAACATATAGGCACAACTGGTAGATCTTAAACAAGGTAACGTTTATTGGTAACATGAGATGTAGACAGGTAACAAAAAGAACAAAAGGAGGGTGGACGAGGGTGCTGCGAAAATAACAAACCAAGTTAAAATAAAAAGGTCCTCAAAAGGAGGCCTACACCTATCTACCGTTTTAAACAGGGTTGAAACTTACTACAAAAAGAACACAAAGAGCACAGCACCCACTCCACCTGGTGAAACTAACAAATAGCAAACAGAACAATAAGTGAACTTCTCCACTGCACTCAAATGTGGAGCTAACATTCAAAGGTATGCAAAATGTTTACCTAA
>NC_060167.1:22448003-22513065 GCF_021292245.1 Micropterus dolomieu
CAAAAGGAGGGTGGACGAGGGTGCTGCGAAAATAACAAACCAAGTTAAAATAAAAAGGTCCTCAAAAGGAGGCCTACACCTATCTACCGTTTTAAACAGGGTTGAAACTTACTACAAAAAGAACACAAAGAGCACAGCACCCACTCCACCTGGTGAAACTAACAAATAGCAAACAGAACAATAAGTGAACTTCTCCACTGCACTCAAATGTGGAGCTAACATTCAAAGGTATGCAAAATGTTTACCTAAACACAATGTACAGCTAATAGGCACTGAAGGTGGATAGTTCCACTACACACAAAGTACAACAGACAGGCTATGCAGTCAATACCAGCGGCACACAAGTCAACAGGCGGTGACAAGCTGCCTGGAGCAACAGCTGGACTCTCCTTATGAGCCGGAGGTAATTAACGTGGTGATGAGCCATTGGTTGAGTGGAAAACAGCGGAACCAATGGGCGGTACAGATGTCAGCACCCCAGAAACCAGGAAGTAGGCGGGTCTTCATTCCCCAGGGACACAGCCTACTTGGTAGAGGTGAGACCGGGAAAAGAGGAAACACAAGGGTGACAGCGACAGCCGTGACACATGTGTGAAGATTTTTCACTGCAACAGTTTCCATTGCACTTTGTTACATTTTGCCTTTATCAATAGACCAACTTTCCCATCTTAGCCAAGCCTAAAAACTTTTTTGCAAAATTCTAAATTTAGTTTTTAATTTCAGGTGTTTCCACTTGAGTTTTTTTTGCACAAATTGAACAGCTGGAGTTTAACGCACTTGCAGAGAGGGGCAAAGTACAATGAACCAAACAAATGGAGATAACAGCGACCATTTTCAGACAGACTCTCCTCATAATCATTCATGGAGTTGCATTCTGCTAACATCCTGACACTTAGCAGGTAGAATGTTCACCACGTTCACCATTAGTTTTGCAGTTTTTTATCGGATCATAAATATCTCCAATAGTTCAAAGCTGAAACAAGTAGTCTATGAATCAATTAGTATATTGATAGAAAACTAAGCTGTAACAGTTTTGATAATTAATTGTTTAGGGTTAGGGTTTTTAAGCAAAACTTACCTCTCAATTATGAAGATTTTCTGCTTTTCTTTTTCTTCTGTGATATAAAATTGGATTTTAGAATGTTGGTCAGACCAAACATACAATTAGAGGATATCACTTTGGGCTTTATTTATAATAGAAATTGTGATGGGCATCTGTTAACCATTTTACAGACCAAATGATTAATCAATTAACCAAGAAAATAATGTGCACATTACATTGTTACTTGTCGCCCTACAATTATTGTTGAGACATTTCACTAAAATACAAAATGGCAACCTTACGTCAGCACTAGAGGCAAAGTTAGGGGACCACCACAGTACAAGAGCTGTGTAAAATGGGCATTATTCTCAGATTGTCAATTTTGGGAAGTTACAAAAAAACGTTGGACATCGTCCATCCAAATCCTGCATTTACAAAGTGTTTGGAAAGAGAGGGGGTTTCAGACAATCACTTCATTTTAAGACATAAATTCTGTATATCTGTCAGATGTGTTGGCTGAGTGGTAAATGTATGCGGAACTTTGCCTCCTAAAATTTATTGGAGGAAGAGTTTTTTTACTGTATATATTTTTATCCATTTTATGTATATGTTTTTTTGTTTCCCATACCAATAAAGCCCCATTGAAATGAACTGAGTAATGTGACGATCTTGTGGATATCAGGATAAGGTACTGATCAGAACTTTGGCAGGTGGGTGTTCAGTCTTTTGCTTTGGGACACTTCAGCAGTGAGGAATCTGTGCGTCACTGCACACATGTAGACACACATACCAACAATGCACTCACTGTAGACTTTGCTAATCTCCCTCATTGTGTTTCATGTGTGTGTGAGGAGATGCAACAGTTAGACAACAATATGACACTGGCACACACACATACACCTGAAGGCCTCTGGGCACCATGATTTCCTCCATGGAACTGAAATGTTTAATTTAGCTGCTTCTTTACATCATCTTTCTCTTGTGCATACCCTTTCACTATTACTCACTATTTTACAGTTATCTTTCACTTTCACTCCAGTGCCACGTCTCGCCAGTTGGCAGCATCCAACAGAAAGGTCTTCCTGTCAGCCCCAATTTCAGTTTAGTGCTTTGTACCTCGAACAAATCGCAGTGTCCTGTGATGGCTGTGAGCAGGAGTTCTTGAGACAATCATTACAAGGGGTTTATGCTGGAGGCCAAGTGTCTCTGCTTTTAATGCTGCCTCTCAGCTGACCTTCCAGTGACCTGCACAGCAGAGGCCCCTTCTTTGCCCGGGGACCAATTAATGTAGAGAACAAGACGAAAAGAGAAACATGTACTGAGTTGTTGTGGCGCAAAATAATAATACAACAGTCAGACATGATGAAAGAAGAAATGGAAGCTGTGACAGGAATAAAAGCGAGTTTGTAAAAAAAGGAAGAGTGTGTTGAGGCTTCCATCCATCCATCCATCCATCGTCAACCGTTTATCCTGCGCACAGGGTCGCAGGGATGTTGAGGCTTGTGTTTGTTTATTTAAGTGATCAGGTTGTCTTGGGCAGAGCTGAACAGCATTAGAGGTTACTGCTTTGAACCCAGCCACAGTGTACAGCTCATATGTTACAACTGACTGAAATGACTGCAGTCAAAACTGATAATGAGCTAAATATGCAAAATCGGACATGCATGCACCCACACACACACACATCCATGAAGCTTTGATTCCTCCTCATAAGACTTTGATCGCAAAAGTATCCTGATGTGACATGTGTGGTGCTGTCTCTTTCTTGTTCCTCACATCTCTCTTTCAGCTGACTTTTTTTTATTTTGAGCTGATTGCCTTTTTGACAAGCGCACCTCCTATCACCCTCCACCATCAAGCTGCTATTCATTTCCTCTCCAATTTTATTGCTTTTCTCTTCTTCTTTTTTTTTTTTTTGTGGTTTGCTTCTTTAACCCTTCCACCACCCTGCTGAGCAGAGGTGTGTCTGACATGGATGGACTCATCTATCCCGCTCATTCTTTACACTTACATACAGAATTGTAAAAGTCCATAAAAAGAAGGCTTTTTCTTGCTGCACATTTTGTCCTCAAAAACATACAAGCGATCTCATATTGCTTCACCAGAACAACAAGGCTTTCTGTTGAAGAGGAGATGCCACCGCAAAAACAACTTTCACACACTTAGGTGGGGTCGGGGATGGAAATCGGGCCAAGAGAAACTGGAGACATGGATGTGAGTGCTGAGTGAAAAAGAGGCACTGAAAAAAGAAAAGAAAGTGACAGACATGGACCCGCCTCAACTGTAGCTTCTGCTGCTACTATTTGAACGAGCAGATCTCCCCCCTCCTCCTGCACTATTCCACCACATGCCTCTGTAACCATTTCCACACGGCTTCCAACAGCTTCTTCACACATCTTTAATTTCACTACTTTTGTTACGGTGACCACAACACCCTCTTGTATTGTATTTTATACAGCCCCAGTTAATGAGGCTGTTTTGTATCACTGCAGGCATCTGCAGCTGCTACAACTCAACGAGCCAGTAGACAATGTGTGTTTCCTAAACAATTTAACCCCATTAACTTGTCACTCGCTCATTTGTACGCCTACACACAAACACAAACGCATAGACATAATGCAGGGGTTCATAACAATCCCTTTCTTGATAACTCATTTAGTTATTGGGACTTGTGGAGCACAGTGCAAACACAAAGAATAATTCAATTTGAGAAAACACATATCTCCTCTGTGCGCAGTAAAAATATTTGTGTCTTTGCTATTATCCATAGAACTGAAATAAAATTAGAGAGATAGATCTCAGCTACGGAAACATACAAATATGAAGAAGCTTCACCCTTTCCTCCTCAATCTATCAAGCTCACAGTGGAACTGAAGCATTTTCACATTCCTCTCCATTCAAGTCCTTCTTCGGGTCTGTTCTCCTGACCCGCTGATGAGCCAGTTAGATAGCATCCGAGGAGCCTCCCTCCAAGATGACCACCACACCATGACCAGAGACGGGTGGCGGTTAGGAGACTGGTTTTAGTACAATGTTTTCACTGTGTAGCGGGCAGACCTCGGCCATTGTGAGGGTCGCGGAGTCAATGTGGGCCTCTTACATCAGACTTTGACCTTTATAATTATAGACAATCACACGCACAACATCCAATGTCAAACACTAATAGAACAATATACCATTAAGAAATCTCTGTTGTATATACAGAGGCACTGTCGTGAATTTCAGCCACACATGTGAACACAAATATTCATTCTGAGATTTTCACACAGTCATCCTGCCTGTACCCAAGTGCACAGAGTGTAAGGAAATCCACCTGCCTCCTCTAAACGGGAGCTTTTGTCAAATAAACATAAACGTGATCAAACTGCTCACTTACACCTTCTTATTGTGCTTTTTATTGTTATTTAAGAAAATACTTCCTTTATGAACCATTGCCCTGGGCCACATAGCCCAGGACAAAGCCGCTCAGATTGCTGTGACAACGCAGCCAAGGAGCTAGAGTACAATCGCTGTGGATTGAGTGACGCTGTGAGTATTAGTGCGTGTTCTGAAACCTTACCCTACTCGCCTTCTCGGCTCATCTCTGCCTGTAAAAATCCACCTTGTACTGTGCCGTACTCCTGTTACAGCTGCATGACGATGAGTGCCTCGTATACCCTGTAAACCAGTGCTACTGTAATTGGACAACCTGAAATACAGAACACGTGTCCCCAAAACTATTCTCATGTAGTCGTATGTTTTTGGTGGTGTCCCCAGGAGTCAAAAGTAAATAATTACGGCGGAATGCTTACTGTAGTTCTGTAGTTGTGTCATGTCCTTCAGATACTGAATCTGCATTTCATCTTCTATTTAAGGATTATTGTACACTATACAATATTTCTGAAAAGGCAAAATGAGGATTTTCCATTTAACTTTGATATATCAATCTCTTCTTCCTCATAAGAAAGTTTCCAATAAAACTTCAGTGACCGTCACATAATTGTTGGTAGCTTTTGAAACACCTACATTTGTACTTTGTACTTCAAAAGTGTGCAACACAAATAACGTCACTTACACTTAATAATATTTAAAGCATTTCTGACCATTGTATCAAGCTGTAACAACACAACACAACATCTGACATATTATCAACTGGCAAAGTTGACACAGCAAGCTTTTCATCACAAACAGTTGCTTATTTACACATCCTTAACGAGGGGTTAAGTGTCTTGCTCAGGGACACAATGGTGGATGCGTCACAGTGGGGACTGAACCCGGGTCTCTCACACCAAAGGCATATTCAAATCCATTGAGCCACCGCCACCTTATTATTGCATTCTTTTCCACCCTTGACATTAATTTACCTTGTGTGTTTCTGTCAGGCCTACGACAATTGTTTACTTCTTAAGTTTTGAGATTTACATGTTCATAAATCAAACATTTTCAACATTTGCGTCGTGTTACATTACAATATTCTTTCTGTTATGGCAAAATCTTTGAGAACTTTATGAACGTGCGTGTCATGACATTATACCACGCATTCACCTTTCATTCTCCATTTTGGCCAGCCTTGTTTTTTCTTGCATGAGGACTCTATTGTGTGAGCAAGCAGCACACATACAGTATATAACATTCACAGACACACTCACCTACAGATGGCTGCAAGGCTGCGTGTGTGCGTGTGTGGGGGGGACGTGGTTCCGCGAATTTCTATAACAGGAAGCCGGGCTGGAGTCAGCCCACACACCAAGGATGCTGGGAGGCTGGAGGCCCTGGGCCCCAACCGTGGGAGAGACAGGAGAGGTAAGAGGAAGTCGGCTTCAGCTCGCTCAGCTAGCCTTATATTAACTTACATCAGCGAGTCAGGCAAATAATTGCAATGCTGCAGAGGTCTTTTATTCCAGTTAGGCGAAAAGAATGAGTGACAGGACTGACAGAAGGCACACGTCTTCTATTTACACAAAACCCAGCTCCACCTTAGTCCACCTCATCTGTCCCTAACCCCTCTAATCCCTTAATGACAAACCAGTGAGAAAGAGAGTCAGCAGATAGGAGGAAAGAGAAAAGAGTGAAGACAGGGGTATGAAAAAAAACTGTTATGAAGAGTCCACGGTTATAAAAAAAAAAGTAGGCAGCATCAGATATCAGGACAGATCGGGATGTGGAGGAACCATTAAATAAAGACTATGCATGAAGATGATTATAGAAAACTGCATGTCAAATATGGATTATTCTCCATATTGTTACAGCTGACCAGCATTCATCACACACTGCACTTGGAGACAAAGTAATCGTTTATTTGTGTGTGTGATATTTTTGTTGTTCTGCAAAATATGTGTGACTGTTTTTGAGTTGTGTGTGTGTGTATTCAGTATGTGTTGTTCAGATTAATACTCCATTGTGAATGGAAAGGGAGGGCAGCGGGGGATCATGTGACAAGAGTCAGACTGAACCCCGGCGCCTACACGCTTCTCAGGGGTCACGTAAGGGTCGTCATGTGGCTACTGTGCCCACTGCCAAATATACAAACACACACACACACACACACACACACACACACACAAAGCACGAGTGTACACAGAGACACAAAAGCACTTAAGCACATACAGTACACTAACAGTTAACAGACATACACAAACCAAGAAGACAAACGGGACAACAGAACAACCCATGGCTAATTTTCTTATGACTGTGAGAACATGATTTTTACACAAGACACGTGTCCTTTTACATGTATCACATGTATTTTCCCCACTAGTCTTTATTCAATACAATTATTTTTAATAATTCCTCCCCTTACGGACAACGCATGTACACACTAATATGCACTTCCTTCTCTCTAATGTCTATGTCTTACTTCTATGCTCTCTCTCATCTTTTTTACAGGTCATGTAACTTGAGATTCCCATGTCCTGTCCTGTCCTGCATAGCATACCAAGCCATTAGTGACATCAGCTCAGTTCAGACATGGGCACAAGGAGATCAGGGGAAGGGGACACTAGGGAAATGACAGAGAACAAGTAATACGGAAGAATTTTTTTTTTTGCAGAGTAAAGAGAGACATTATTAAGAGAAAGAGAGAGCAGGAGAGAGGTGGTAGATCAGGTTTCAGTGTGTTTTCATGTTCTCTCCCTATTACAATAATGTGCCGGGGCCACTTAACTAATGCATAAAAGCACTGTGATACCCACAATAAACAGCATTACACAATGAATTAAGAGTATGAGAGGCAGAGAGAGCCACTGAAAAATGTGGACTGTACATACTTAACCCCCCCTTCCTCTCTCTAAACACACACAGTAAGATGACTAACTTCATTACCCTCCCCATTCCTCTTAGTGAGTGCAGCGAATTGAAACCTAATTACCACACCAGAGCCAAATTAAAAGCTTTTCCTCTCAATGGCTGCAATCCATCTCCTGACAAATGAACAGTGCCACTTCCACTGTGTTAATGCTGACTTTCTCCCTCCCTGCATTCAAACATCTTCATTCATGCCAGCACACTTCCTTTCAAACCACACTGAAGCAACAGCTTTGATACCAGCAGCACATTATCTCACTTATACTAATATCAATCACATTTTCGAGACATAATATTGGGAATAAAAACCAAATCTGCGAGGTCACGTTTGTTACCCCACGGACTTGGTGTTATCATTGGTAAAACTTCATCCCAACACCTCAATGACAGATTATATCCATTCATAAAGCAGCTGTCATGCTGATATTTTCCTTTTATCTCCCTACTTCTGTTTTCTTCTGTCTCTGTCGCTGCCCATCTCCTCTCCCGCATACATCTGGCACTCATACAGCTACTCAACTTTTTGTATAGACTGACAGCATCAATATAGAAGCAACTGAGCTATGCTTTTTATATTAGGACAAGTATCAAAAATGCAGAACTGTACAGATAAAGAATTGTACATATCAAAACAACAAGCTTATCCTACTCTACTCTAAACCAGTGGTTCTCAAACTTTTTCTGCAGCAAAAGTGTTTTTCATTTTTAACTGTAAACAAAATATTCAGGTTAGCAATATAGCCCTGCTAGCATCAGAGATCAGAGATGACACTTTTGCTTGTTTATGTCATTAAATGCATCATATTCATGCAATTTTAAGTCTGCTCAACATCCACGCCCCCTGCAGTGGCTCTATGCCCCCCCAGTGGGTCCATCCCCCACTTTGAGAACCATTGCTTTAAACAATAATTGATATTTGATGTTTGGATCATCCTTCAATGTTATTATTTTTAACCATGCTAGCAGCTTGTTTGTGTTGGTCATCCAATGACTTTTCCTTTGCGCGTGAAAGTGAAAACTTGAACTGTACAGCCTCAGCTGTACTTTGTGTTTAGTGCTAATTAGCAAATGGCATGCTATGTAAACACACTAAACAAAGATTGTGAACATGGTAACTATTATACCCGCTAAATTGAATCAGCATGTTAGTGTTCACTGTGAGCCTTGATTATGCTAAAGGTACCACTCTACCAGTACAGCCTCACAGAGCCGCTAGCATGGCTGATGCTTACTCTCGATTTAAATTTATCTAGTCATACATTTAGTTATTTCATTAACTTTTTATTGTCCTTTTTCCTTAATACCTTCCCTCCCAGCAAAATATGACTTGGATTATAAGAACATTTGTTGATGACATCTGCTGCACGTATGAGTTTTGATCCCACTTGGTTTGAATAAATTGGTTGACCATGCAGACAACACTGAGTGGAATTATTCCTCTTAAACTCTTTTAAAGTTTTTAAATGTAGCTGTTTTATCTTCTCTATTATTCATTTTCTTTCTGTTTATATCCTTATGTGTTTTATCTTGTGTATTACGTTTTTACTCTTTTGTATTTGTTCCTGTGTTAGAAAGTGTGTTGGGACCATTCTGCATGGTGATTTTGAAATGTAAATAAAATATGATATGATTATTGAGGAAAAAAAACTCAACTCAACTCGCACCCCCACTATGTCACACAAAATCCACATGCAATTAACTGCCACAGTCATCAAATCATCCATGAATGTCCATAACAGCAATCAAACTCACAGACAGAAGTGCATGAAAAGTATGTGCACACAGTCCACTGCCATTTCCAAAATAATCCTTTGAAAAGCACAAGATTATCTAAAAATGTAAAGAGGTGCAGGTTACTGTAAGACTTTAAAATGTGTCTGGGATGCCGTTTTACCATCTGTTCAGCTGTAATTGCACTTAGTAATTAATAATGGCATGTATCAGTTAGAGATCAGATGTTTTGGGTTGTGGGAGGGTATGCTTAATCCAATGATGTCTTATTTTAACAGATAGTGCAGGCTCCCAGACAGCAAGGTTATCAGACTGGCTCTCTACTCACTGCCACTTACTGGAGATGGCAGGAGATTGCGGCTCACAAATTCACTATTACCATTACATTCTGCTATCTTTTCTTGTCTCTGGTATTTGTACTTTTTACAGAGGGGATTTCTGGCTGACTTCTAGGAAATAGCCACCATCACCGATTATTCTGGGAACAAAGACGCAAAGCGCGCTCCTCGCTGAACACATTCCAGTCAGTCAGTCACTTCTTATTGTGCTGCTCCAAACAAAGATGGTCAATGGAAAGCTGGTTTACAACGAGATTCCATCTGATTGATTTACAATGACCCAAACCTTTAAAATCAACCAATGCCAATACATGTAAAGTGTACTCTTTCTGTTAGATTGTGAATGCTCCATCCTAAAATGTATGGTTATCACATGGAGGGCAAAGTGCTCTTCATTTTAAAGTCTTTATCACTAGTCAATCATGGCAGAATGGGTTTGGATTGACGTCTGATCACTAGTGCTCAGTCTGCAGGTACTAATGGCATTATTTTCCTGCTGGTTCCATCTCTCTCTGTCCATCCTAATCCAGTTATACACAATGAAACAGACCCAGAGGGGCACAGCAGAGGACCCATCCAAAACACATTACTACACTTGCCCTCGTCCATGTCACCAAAACCTTTCTGGTTCTTAATGTCATGTGCTAAGTAGGCATTGTATTGTTTAAAAAAATAAAAACTGATTGTGCCATCCAACATTTTCTGCATAGCTTGTTGCTGATTGACACAGAATTATTATCTTCCACTGCCCGTTTGCATCACAATACTCCCCCTTCCTGCTGAATCCTGCATTCCTGTCTGTGCACTCCCCTGGGAGCTGCTTGTAACGGCACTTTGTAGCATCTGTCACATGGTGAATGAGTGATGGTGGCTGCATTTAAAATACTCCGACGACCTTAAACAGGCCCCAAGATAGTGTTTTGTTAACTTGTTGTACCACTAAATACAACAGACTCTTCATAACAACTTAGGTAACAACTCACTAACGAAAAGGAAGAAAGACACCAAACAGTGCCAAGCGAGAGACTACTTGAAGCCTCGGGAAAAAGCTGATAAATGGACCTTGAGTTGAGATTATTTTGTCAAATGTCTATTTTCAAGGTCGAGAATGAATTTTCAAGCTTAAAACCAGATGTGTTCACAGTCAGTGTTTCTCACCGAAACCTATTGTGTGAATCTTTGAGGTCTGACAAATGTCCGCATGGCAATTTTTAGAATATTTTGAAACCTGCATTATCCACATCCATATTAAAGGTATAGTTTGACATTTGGAAAATGCACTTATTAATGTTCTTGCAGCTGGTTAGCTTTGCATAAAGATTGGAAACGAAGAAACAGCTTGCCTGTCCAACGGTAATAAAATCTGACCTTTAAAGCGCACTAACGTGTTATATAAAGTGTTATCTAGTTTGTTAAATGCGTACAAAAATCAAAGTTTAGAAACTACACATCATGGTTTTTCAGAGAGTTATGTGCCAAAGTTTAAGGCAAGTTTCTAGCTTCATATTTACCGTATCAGTGTTTTCATCTAACTCCTGGCAAAAAAGCTTCATTGTGTTTTGATAACACACTGATATATTTTTGGCCACCAATCAGTAGTTTAGCTCAAATCTTAGGAATGAATTTTGGCCTGGGTTCACTGCTCAGCTGCTTCACCGTCATCTTTCAGCCATCACTCATCTTATTTTATTTTTCCTGAAGTTTTCCTGCAGTAACATATCAAACTGTATTCTGTAAAACAAAAAAAACCTGTTGGCAGGATTGTGTATTGTGTCATCTTCATTGTGTCCTAACGTATGTGCCAGCTGAGCGTAACATCCAAACTAATAAGGGACCCCCTTTGTGAGATATTCCTTTATAGCGCCACTAGCGGTCAAAAGACGGACACTGCATACTCTGCTGTGCTGAGACAAACAACCTCCTCTCTGAGAGGATTGAAGAGATGGTGGAGGAGAGGATAGGTGATGAGAGATGAAAGGCAGTTATATTTCATCTTTATGAGTTGGTACACGCGGGGAGATCAGACACCAGCAGAGGTCCAGGTCTTATATGGAAATGCAGTTATCATCTCCCCCTGCGCTGACTCACCAGCCCAAAACACCAAACTGCTCTCCCTCCAGCCTTTTATCTCCTCTCCTCACTGTAACCTTCTTTCACTTTGAGATGATCACTATGAGTAATCTCGTGCTTTCTTTTCTCATCATTCATTTCCATCTCTCCATCTCTTCATACACCTTGCTCCCCCACTGAGAACTGCACAGCTCCAGCTCCAACGCCCTTAAGCACTCCCGCTTTCACTGCAACAGCAAAGATGCCTGAGTCATAGGCCAACCTCGGCCGTGCCGCTCACTGTAGAGCGGTAAACAGTAAACACTCAAAAGTGAGGGAAAAGTGCATAGAGGGTGTGTGAATTAGGTCTTTGTCCCTGGCTATAGACAGAGGTGTAAAAGGAGGAGGGATCAGCATGGCTTTGTCCTGGCAACATGATACAGCAAGCGCAGTAAAAAAGAAAGAGAAATTTATACCGTCTAGTATGTATGTGCCAAGGCCGTGACGGAGGATTTCATGACAGAAATCATTTCATTTGAAACTATCAGCAATTGTTTTTGAGGCTGTATATGTGGAAGCAAAAGCACAATGCAGAGAGAGAAACTGTAGACTCTGGTTTTGTGTTTATCAAGAGAGCACCTCTGATCAGCTGTTGTTAAAAGCCCAGGTGGAGGGCTGAGGTTCCCCTTCATGAATGCCCACCAGAGACGCCTGACAGAGGAGCTTTCACACTGCAAAAAACATTTTACCCAGTGATTTTAATCACTTGAATTTAACGCCTGTTTACTCCCAAGAGTGACACAAATAAAACACTGAAACTGTTAACTCTTTTACCTAAATCATTTAATTAACTGCCATTATGGTTACAGTTTGCTTTTGTTTATTCCTTTGTTGATTACAGCATTTATGATAAAGGAATTTGTAGACATGTCGACAAGTTCAGATTATTTGTGTTTAATGAACCAGTTGCATTACTGTTACATAACTTTGAACTAGATAAAAAATGTCTTAAGGTAAGGTGTTCAGATGACATGTGTATGTCTGTTTGACTGGCATCTGCTTTACTCTGTATTGCTATAGCCAGGGGCTCAATAGCTACATCAAAAGGGGGACAAAGTGCACCCATGTCCGGTACCTCAGTAGAGGGGAAAATAATTAGAAACAACTTTATTCACAACTGTGAACCAAAAAAGTTATGTGTTCAACAAAATATGTTCTTATCACTTAAAGAAATTAAAAAGTAGAAGACAAAAGAGAGGTTATAATAAACAGAAGTATATAACAAATTGTTTCTCATTTTGCTAAATGTTACACATTTAACCTTAATCTAAACCCCCACTTTCTGTTTATACTCTTTTGATCAGGCTTTGGTTTAGTTATTAAAAAAACAAATTAGACAGTTAAACACTTGAGTCAGCTCATAAGTGTGCACTATTTAATTTCTACTGATAAGCTGGTAAGCAGAAGCAGTGGATGGTGCAGTCATACCAAAAATATAATTGTTTATTTATCTAAATTGAGAAACCAAAAGCTGTGATTAAACAGACAAATTAAACATATGAATTTATTTCTTTAATAGTTAATAAGAAATCAAATCTTGTGTTGTGGCTGCTGATGCTACAAACATTAATCATAGATTTTCTTTTATTTTACCCTGCGATCCAGTTTGGCTGCATATTTTGTGCTTAAGAGTTGGACTCATTTTTAACAGTGCACTGCACCTCGTCTCGGTTAACCACACACGATCTGGAACAAATCCTCACCGCACACACAACACTTAACACTTGACCTCTGACTCGGCGAGCAGTACCACACACTATGAGTCACAGGCTATTAGAGACGGATAGAAATGGTGAGAGGCAAAAGTGGAAAGGAGAGAAAGAATCAAGGCATGAGAGTACCGCATATGTCTTTCCACTTAATTCCTCTCACATTTAATCAGAGCTCTCTCTCCATTACCACACTATGGTAATTGACTGTGATTATGTGTCAAAGACTGTACCTGTCTTTGTTTTCTCCATTCACATGTGCAAACTGTGTGCACGTTACCATTTACAGACGTTCTGAATCAGATCATAAATTGGCATTAGTGCCTAAGAAGCCCCACTAGAGGAAACATGAAAGCCTCTTCCACTCTTCCTTGTGCTCTCATTCGGGCTCTGTCTTTGTCAAGTGACGACCCAACTCCATTCATAGAGCTGCGACCTCTCTGCTCTGCTCTCTGCGGTGCGACAGAGGAGTAACAAGTTTTCAATACAAATGAACTGAGGGGGGGGGGAGCAATTAAAATCTCCTTTTAATCCCATGCAGTTCTAAAAGTCAAAGATTTAGCCCGTCTTTACTCACCTCACCTCCTCAGTGTGTGTGTGTGTGTGTGTGTGTGTGCAGGTCCTTATCAGGATGTAGCGAACAGCGATCAGGTGTCTCTTTCACTGATCAGGATAACATGTCTAATTAATCCAATCTCTGGCTCTTGAATCTCCATTCAAACTATAGGTGAGAAAGATGAACCTTTGAAAAGCCCTGATTATTTTTTTTAAAAAGGGGACAAAACAGGTAGAATGATTCAGCTGGTGTGAGGGAGGTGGTGAACGGATGTGGGGAGCGACAGGAGTGGAAGGTGGTGGTGGTGGAGGGCAGGTCTGGATTAATTTCTACCTATTCCCCACCTTCAGTCAGAGGAATTAGACAGGGGGGACGGGG
Source organism: Micropterus dolomieu (assembly GCF_021292245.1). NCBI lineage: Eukaryota > Metazoa > Chordata > Actinopteri > Centrarchiformes > Centrarchidae > Micropterus > Micropterus dolomieu. The sequence continues at coordinate 22,462,149 of NC_060167.1, forward strand.
AAGAAGGCTGATAGTTTTAAAAGTCTGAAAGGAGCCCAGATAAGGAGCAGAGAGAGGCTGGGCGTGGAGGGGGTCGAGATGGGAGGGAGAAGTTAATTACCTGAGCAGAGGGCATGGAGGGAGAGGTGATTGGAATGAGGGAGAGAGAGATATCTCACATGGCTACCCCTCCAGAGTCCCTGATGCATACTGAAACAGATTTAAGGGGGAGGAGTGGGAAGAGGGGCTTGTTTAAGTGGCATCATGGTCCTTCCAAGACCACAGACGCCATTGGAATATTAAACAGGAATCAAAGGGAGACACTCATCTTTAGGCTATCTCCCACAGAACCAAGGACCTGCAGCCCTGCAGCAAGAAAAAGCATGAAGGAATGTTTTAAGTAAAGGTTGTTAAGGCTTGCTGTGGGGCCCTAATGCAAAATAGATGCACCTGAATGGGCTTTTCCTATAACTAGAAATATATAAAATTTTTCTCACACACATATGTTATGGGCGTATGGACCTCTATATAAACAGTGTGATCCTGCAGTTGGAAGAACAAGAGAGCTTCACCAGACATAAAGTGGAATGCAGGGACGGCGAGAATTAAAGGATATGAGAGGAAAAAGGAAAAGCAGAGTCCCATTAATAGAGCGAACTTCAGAGCCAAATTACTGAGGCGCCACAAAGATAGTGATCAGAGCGAGGCCGTGCACCCTGGGTCTCTTAGCACTCAGTGCATTTACATCACCATCATTACCGTCCTTATCATTAACATCGTTCAAACCTACAGACAAAGCACATATAAAAGCCATAATGGAGTACATTAGTTCACGTTGTGAGAGGTGAGCTCTTGGTCGGGTCCAAAGTCATCTCGCAGAAAGGGGGAATACAAAAAAGTCAGCATTTTGGAGCCAGCAGTTCCCTTTTCTCTTTTCAAAGGAGGAAGCGGTAGAGCCGAGGCCTTCTACGATTGGTCCCTGCAGACCAGCCCCGCGGCTCATTCGCTGGCTGGACCGTAATTTTGTTAAGGGCACGGGTTGCTTCCTGTGCTGGCTAAACATATCTGTGTAAATGAGGTTTGGGATGCCTGAGGGGATCAGGATTGGGGGGGGGGGGTCCCAGTTATGGAGCCAATTGAACAGAGCACAACAGGGAGGCAGAAGGGAGGGGGGGTTAAGGAGGGAAGAAGGGGACGTGGAATGAGGAAGCAAGGCCCAGGTAATGGAGGTTAAATGAAGTGGAGATAGAGGGAGAAATACAGCTGCATCAAACTCGCTTTAGCTTTGATTAACAGGCCTGGTTTGAGTTACCGCTCTAACATTTTCAGACGTCAATAAAAGTTGACCCAGCAAGCTGAGAGCTGTGTTCTCGTTGACCTCCCGGGTCACTACCAGCCTAATGTCTCTTACAATGCAGAACAAAAACAAACATGGCTCGCAGTCCTCAACGGCTGAAACTGAAAGTGGTGTTACATGTCCTTTAGCATTTTTACTTCTCGTTCTTAAATGGAAATCCTCCATGCAGTGCTGCTCAGCTGCGGGTGGGAATAATCTCGGAATAATCGTTCTAACAGTTTAAGAGAGACAAAGGAAGACTCAGCCCTGAGCTGAGCAGCTGTTTTATGTTTGCTAATAAAGACTGATCAGATCACATGTGATGCTCAAGTCTGGATGGCAGGGGCAACGGTGCCCCATGGTCCATTACAAATGCAATTACAGCCAAACAGTGACAGTTCAGCGGCCCAAGAGCCAGGTACCCTCCACTCCCCTGTCCCCTGAGGCCGACACACCCCTTTCTCCATCCCATCCGTCCCTCCCTGGGCTCCATTGAGTCCCTTGCAGGCCCATAATTGGATTGGTCAGCAGTTAACTGCATTATAGCCGAGCAGTCAGGCACTTGATATTTCCAAGTTGTTGGCAGTAATTTGCTCCTATTAGCAGCTTTTACTGAGAATAAGACTCACCGCGCAAACGATCAACTAAGTAGGGTTTCAGTGTCCAGTTTATGTGTTTGTGTGTATGCTCATGTGCATAAAAAGGGTGTTTGTTTCAGAGGGAGATCCAATTTGCGGAGTCAAATCTAATCAGAGGACACAGAGGTCTTACAGGACAGAGTGTGTTGAAGTGGGTGTCAGAGGGGCTTGGATGGCTCTGGTTACCCCAGAAGTGATGCAGTAATGGGACCGGGAGGCTGACGGCTGGTACACTGTACTGTAATCAGGCTGAGGAAGTAGAGGAGGATGTAGACATGGGATATCTGTGTGTGCAACTGTGTGTAGGAAAAATTTTAACCACAATGCAAATATGCTCAAATGGTTAAAGCAATATTTCATAGGTGAAATGAGGGGCTTATGTTCAAATTAAATATGACAAATGCATACAGAAATTGTTTAAGGAATAATATATTTATAACATTCACTGATTTTTATTTTAATGACTAAAATTTACCTTTATTTTAGTTTAACCAGGCTGCCATAGTCACAGGTTGTGTTATATGGCTCAGAAGTTGGTCAGCCTGTAAACTTTATGTCCAATTTAAACAGGAATCTAAAATTGGAAAAGCAGGTATAGTATTGCATAAAAGCAGAAATTGCGGAGAAACAAATTCTAACTTGAAACTATAATACTCAAAGTTACTAGAAAATATTAATGGCCAGCATAGTGAAAGATTGGGAAAATTGCTCACCAAAGACCATCTATGCTGAAGCTAATTTTGTTACTACAGCTGGAAAATTAAAAATATAGATGCTGTCTTTAAGAATGTTCTACCTTCATTTAAGCTTTTTACAGTAAAATAAATGATTCCCCTCCTTTGGAAGTTTGTTCATGTTTTATTTTCTTGCAAGTTTGAACCTATTCTTTTCTATTAAATTGATTTAATGGGTCTTTTTTTGACTCATAAAAATGGAAACAGATGACAACAAAGTGATTAATTCTAAAGATAAAATACGCATCCCTTTTCTCATGACACATCTAAATCCTTACCGGAGCAACCACTTAATTTTAGAAGTCACTTAATTGGTTAAATGGAGATCACCTGTGTACTATTAATACAGCTGTATCTGGAGGGTGCCATTATCGAGGCAAAACCTTCACCAAAAAGAGAAAAACAAATGCTCCAAGCAAAGGGAGGTTTACAAGTCAGGGGAGAGATTCAAGAACATTTCTGAGTAAGCTGTTCTTTGACATCAAAGGGACCTTTTCTGTTGATCAATGTCAAAATACCAACATTAAATCTTCTTTGATTGAATATTGTAAAACAATAAAACATCCACAACCTCCAAGGGCTTGAATCTTTTTTATAGGCACGGTATGTTGCATTTCATTCCTGTCATGTGTTGTTTGTGCTAAGCACCATGTTAACATGGTACTGAGATAATATAATCTGAATCTGATATCGCCAGGCCACCATGAAATCCTTAATTACATTTTCAATGGAAACAAAACAGCAGCAAAATGTAAGGAGCCAGGACCACACAACATAAAGTAAGAAAATGTAAAAAGAAGTGAAAGAGGGGAATGGTTAACAGAGAGAGAGAGAATAAGAAAAATTACAATATATTTACTTGCACTTTCACATAGTGTAGGCATGTCTCTAGAAGTAGCCATCAGCTGTTAGAATACTGTGTATACTGGATCTTTTTCGCTGGATTGTCATAATTTGGCTTTATGCTTCATTTAGGAACATAAGGAACATAAAACAGAGAGCAGAAGCAGCTCCAGGTCTCTACAGGAAGCAATAATCTAACAGATGATAACAATCTGAGTGAAGGAAAGAGGGTGGATGGGGGATGAGGGAAGCTGACAGTAGAAGGTTTTTTTTTCAGTTTTATCCAGCTCTACTTCAGGCAGGTTATTTCTCCACTTTAACCTGGAGAAATACCTGTCTAACTTTTCGCTGAGTTAGATTCAGTGAACCAGTGGTGGAAACGAGAGTTCTCTATGTGTTGATAGCGGCGTCCAAACCCAATCAATCAGACATAGGAAGAAAATTGCCAAGAGGAAAACATGAATAAATAAAAGGAAATGTCTGAACTCTTGTTCTCATATTTTCTCCAGTTTGTCTCCTCTGTTCACCATGTGCAGAGAGAAAAGAGGAGAGCGGCTTCCTGACATTCATTCTTCAGAAACAGAATAAGGGGAAAGAGCTTGAAAGAGGTTGTAGTATGGAGGTAGAGAGACTGGTTGAGCGAGAGAAAGAGACGGGTGGGGGGGTCTGGGTGTCTGTCTCTGAGGAGGACCTCTCCACCTGTCTGAGCCCACATTCCTGCACATTCCAGGGATCCCACAGACAAAGCGTGGTGAGAGGGCCAGGAACTGACCTTGGCTCTGCCTGTCAACAGCAGATCTCTGATAGAAACTGCAAGGGACCCATACTCACGTGTGCATGATACAAGAAGACACAAGAAAAACACACGTATTACCAGGCGAGTGTACATATACACACACACACACATTTATACAAAAACTACACACTACTGTTCCACTTTTGAATTTAATTAGATTTTTGGATCTTTTCTGAGGAGAATGATGTCACTTTTGTGCTTAAAGGAATAGTTTGACGTTTTGGCAAACGCGCTTATTCACTTATTCACTTAATTGCAGGGAGCAAGTTTTCTAAACATCAATACGGCTCTAATGTCTGTACAGTAGATACAAAGCTTCAGCCAGCGACTGCTTAGCTTAGCTTAGCATAAAGACTGAAAACAGGGGGACACAGCTAGCCTGGCTCTGTCAGAAGGTAAATAAGGTGTCCTTTTCACACTTCGGTTTTTGTACAGATTAAACACACAAGATGTAACTTGTTAATTAGAGAGCTTTAGAGGTGCTGGTAGGCGTATTTCTTAGCCATGGACCGAACAAGACAGTTTTCCCCCTTTTCTATTCTTTAGGCTAAGCTAAGCTACATCCATCCATCCATCCATCGTCAACCGCTTATCCTGAGTACAGGGTTGCGGGGGCTAAACTACATATTTACTGTAAAAACATGAGAGCAAATCAATTGTTTCATCTCTTTCTCTGCACGAAAATTTCAGAAAATGTCATACTAGTGCTTTAAAATATGAGTTCTGTGGCTGTATAAATTGATGATTGAGATTTCCAATCATTAAGCAAGACTGACAAATGGTCCTAGAGGTTCAATGTGAGCAAAAGAATTATATACAGTTTTCTTTAGTGCTGAGTCAATTTTGATAATCAGTGTTTACGATGAATAATACAAAAATTATAATCAATTAATCATTTGTTATTTTATTAAGCAAAAATGACAAATATTTACTTTTTTACTAGCTTCTCAAATGTAAGGACTTGTTACTTTTTATTTGTGTTATATTACAGTTAACTCAATATTGCAAAAAAAGCAATTTGAAGATTGCTGGGCTCAGGGAATTTGTGAGGAGAACTATTTTGTGATGTTTTATAAACCAAACAAATAATAGATTTATTGAGAAAAGTAATCAGCAGTTTAAAAACATTGCAGCTCCAATATGTTTACAGTAACTAACCAGGGTTGGACCAGAGATGGTCATATCGTTACACAGAACAGAATATTCAAATCAGAAGAGCAGGAAACTAAAGCCACAACATCCTGCAGCTCCACACAGATGGAGAATATCCTGAGGCTGTCTATCATATTGCTGTCTGTCCACCTCAGTTTCATACCACTATGAGCCCTGAGCAGTGTAGCATTTCAGCTGTTAACAGAGCAGAGGGATAGCAGTGAGAGGTGGGGCCAGGAGTGTGGAGGGTGCATCAGCTTATGAATGGAGTTCATTCTCCTTCAGAGGACTTCAAACAGGCCTGCATCAATCAGCCAGGTGAAGCAACGGTGGCTGAGCCATGCCCGCCGCCCGTCAGCCCAGAGGTTTCAGATGCACCGAGCATGCCCTCTCACACGACAGACTGACTGACACTGACCAGCAGTGAGCCAACTGGACTGCAGTCACACGCAAACACAGCAGAGGCTCCAACACACACACACACACACACACACACACACACACACCACCACCAAAAACCTTGGGTCCTGTCCTCTGGGACCTTGGCACTTCCAAGCTAGTGCTTGGAAGTGCCAAGGATGGCTCAATGTCAACTCCACTGCAAGGCGCACACACACAGACACACACAGACACACACAGACACACACACACACACACACACACACACACACACACACGAGACACAAATCTCTTGTCTCAACTTGTATGTTTTACCCAACCCTATTGCCATACGATTTGACATACGTTATGTTCAATGACAAAAAAAAACTTGCTTTCTTCAATATTTGATCATGGCAAGTATGGTATGGTGGTATGTGGTTTGGTATTTAAAGGTCATATTTATGGCAAATAAGTTATGGTTTAGGCATTATTTGGGTATTTAAACACTTTAGGCAAAGACTGCGGTTACACTTAACACAGAGCTGAGCCCTTCTTGCACGTCTGTGATGGAAGTCAAACTTCTGCATGAATCCCAGGTATGCTACACACCCATCCAACAAACCCTTACTTTCCACCTCACTCCATAAAGAGCACACTACTTCCAGCGTAAAGGGTAAGTTTTTCCTCCTAAAAATATCCTCCTATAGCAATTCTAGCAAAAGTGATGTGGAACAAAGTCCAGTCTTCAATCAGTGCAAAAATACATTCTAAAATTCAGCTGAAATTTATATGAGGCAGTTTGAGAAAGACTAGTCAGGTGGGTATCTTTTAGGTTTGCGATTTCCTCTTTGTGCTCTCATGGTTAGTGTTTTCTTGCTTGGGGAACTTACATTAAAATCGCTTTCAGAAGGGAATTTTTTCCTCTATGGCAGCAGGAACCATAATAGCGACCAATTACAGTTTCAGTGTACATATGGGCATGTCAGTATTGTTGTTGTAAAAAAAAGGTGGACCTCTCCTTTAATGTTACCCACCATATCCTCCCTTCCTTCCCCTCCCTTCAGTGGTGCCTGCATGAGCGACGACAATCCTTTATCTCTGCTTCTCTTATCTGTGGGTGTTTTAACAAGCAGGAATCTTTATCCAGCCTTAAAAAATACAAGGAAAAAGGAGTAAGCATTTTCTTGTTATATTTTTTACTTCTTTTACTAATAAGCTACATAAAGCAACAAACTTTCCTCAAAAGGCCCTAAAACCTTCACATAAGTTCAAAACAGTAAACACACCATAGTCAGAGCTTGACTATCTATCTATTTATCAATCTATCTATCCATCCATTCTTTTGTACCTCCCAACAGGTATCTGTGGTTCCTTCTTCCTATTATGGAAAACAATGCCACAACTTCCTTCGCCTGCAGGCTTTAACCAGTCAACAATAGATAATAGATCAAACAAACAAAGTGGACAGACAAACTACTGTACAGCCTCTCGAAGGTTGAACCGGCACCACGGCTGGGCCTCTCAGTGGGCTCGTCTTTGTGTTTGTGCTGCAATTATGCGTGCTCTCTCTTCTCCCCTTGTGACCCCTGGGCAAGGGTCAACATCCAAGACGTCCTTTCCAACATACACAATGGACCTCCATTCACAAGCCAGGAGAGGACAGAGAGGAGGAGGAGAAGAACGTTCTCTCAGACTTCAGACTCCCTATCACTGCATCTCGCCATCATTTCCCCTCATCTGTCTGAGCAGAGCGGGCTATGCAGACTCTGCCCACATCCTCCTACAGCTACAAGACCCCCTGTCTGCCTCCCTTCTCTCAAACAAACCCACCCAGCCCATATCCCCCTGCTCTAAAACACCACGTTGTATACTGTGTGTGAACTGGTGCCAAAGCACACTGGGAACAGACTACATCGCAAACCTGGTCGAAAAAACTCCACCATGTCTGCTTGCGTTGTAAAAACACACAATCTGTCTTTTTTCCTGAATAGCTTCTGATTCCAAAGCATCCATGTGTCACCTGCTGCCCTGTGTGAATTCAGCCTGATGCCACCATCACAGTCAGACTGGGGGTGAGGGAAGAGAGAGTGGACCCTCAGGGCCGAGTGAGAAGGAGGGGAGAGGAGGATGGCAGTGGAGGGTGGTGGTGGGTGTACAGGGCTGGTGTTGATGTGTGGGCGGGGAGGCAGCGAGGATTTAAATGGAGATTGACGCCCAAGGGGTAACCTGGCAACAGGCAGGAGCTGCTGTCAGATTAGGATCTGAAAGAGAGAGATAACCACTTTGCTGCCCCCTGGACTGAGGAGAGCTGGAGGGCTGCAGTGTGTGTGTCTGTCTGTCTGTCTGTGTGTGTGTGTGTGCGTGTTTAACCCGCAGTGCCATGTAGCATGAGGCAGCTGCAGAGTTGTTTCTAAAGACCTGGTTAAAATGCCAGACAGCAAAGCACATCCATCCGTCACTGACTGCATCACTTCAACCTCTGAGACATAGTGTAAAGAGGACACACACAATATAAACACATGGAAATATCTAATTAGATTACTTAGTTAGAGCAAGAGTGTCCACTTCTGATATGTCACACACAATTTAACATGTAAGAACACAAACTTCAATTAATACAATCTCAGTCCAGAATTTGAATTTCAACGTAAACAAAAGACCACCAGCAGCCTGTATTTACATGACAATAGTCTGTCAGCATTGGTTTTATAACGTCCTAACAACAGAAAAGACAAACAGCAACCTTTTTACGTAATGTGAAAGTGCAAAGGTCATGCATGAAAAGCCTGTTGAAACCTGTTGAAAGAAAACAGGTTTTTGAATAGAGACAAGCCTCTGATATGAATAATATATGCAGTTGTGTAAATGGTGAAAAGAATCAGACTTCGGGTATCATGTCTTTGGACCAACGCTGTCATCCGTAAAGCCATGCTATCTGTCGGTCCACCACTTTGGTCCTGACTGAAATATCTCAGCTATTAGATAGAAATCCAATAAATGTTATACAGACATTCATGGTCCCCAGAGGACAAATCCTACTGAATTTGGTATCCACTGACTCTTTCTCTACCACCACCGTTTGTGGTTTAACATATATAGGTTTTCTTTATAAATATAGCAACAATCATTGGATGAATTGCAATGAAAATTGGTTTAGACATTCATGTTCCCCTTAGGATGGATTATAATATTTTTAGTAATACCCTTTTCCTCTAGTGCCATAATCAGGTCAAAGCTGTACTTTGTGGTGGTACTAATTAGCAAATGTTTGGATGCTATTCCGCTAACACACTAAACAAGATGGTGAACATGGTCAGCATTACACCTGCCTGACATCAGCACGTTAGCATTGTCATTATAAACATGTTAGCATGATGACATTAGCATTTACATCGCAGCACCACTGTGCCAAAGAACAGCCTGCACAGAGCACGGATCTACACTATTAGCCTTGTTTTCTGCTTGAGTTAGCAATAAATGCTGCAGCATATTGGATTTTTACAAAGGGGGGATTTTAACCTAATTTAGGTAGTAGATGCTAGTCTTCGGTGGAAACTTTTTCTTAACTAAAAAAGCAAATAAGATGGAAGACTGGTCCACAAGATAGACATATTGATTAATGAAGATTGATAAACTGATCAGACAGAGGATTGATGAATGCAACAAGCTGGCTCAAAACAAACTTGTATCTGATGTCCAATACATTAACTAGCTCTGTAAGTTAATCAATCGAGTGTGTGACTCTGTTTATCCTTTTAAAAGCAGAAATCTGGATCATCTTGATCCAGAGGACACACTGCATTGAAATAAACATAAATAATAACTGGATAAGCTATGAAGACAAGCTGAAATAGACACAACATTCATGGAGCATGACAGACCCACACATGCATATGCACAGCCCATAAAACACACACACACACACTCCAAAACTGAGGACAGTTTCAAAGACACACACAGGCCCACTCGGGGCCGGCTGGCTGGCGGATTGAGAGGGATTTGTTGGACGGCACGCGACTGTGTCATGGCAGCGCCTCCACCTCCTGTCAGCTGTGTTTGTGCAGGGACGGGGTGGGGGCGGGGGTCTACAGAGGAGGACAGTCTCTGCATAAAAGAGTCAGAAAAAAAGAGCATGTAAATCTTCTTGACAAGGAAGAGGGCTGGGGAGAGAGAAAAGAGTGGGGCACGGGAGAAAGTTGAAACAATCACTTTTTCTATTATGCAGGTGTTTTTGTGTGTGCACGTGTGTAAAAGAGAGAGAGAGAAAAAACGCTGTGTGGAGGGTGAATGACACCGTCAGACTTAATGGCATTAAACAAATAAGCTGAGTTCAGATCTGCTTTCTCCTTTGGTTTAACTTTCTGATGATTTGCATTTGCTCTTTAGCGACTGCAAACGCTGAATATATTTGTGTGAGTGTGTGTGTGACTGTCTGTGTAAAGCAGAGAGAAGACATACATCTTTTATGGACTCATTTCATTCAAGTAAGTTGTTTAGGTTTAAAGTTTTGAGGCCTTTGATCGTATAATGTGATGTTATATCATGATACAAACCACAGCTTAGCTTGATGACATTTACCTTTAATATGTAGCATATTTTGTCACGTAATAACTATTTGATAAAATGAGGCTGCCATAAAACCATCTTAGTTAAAAACACTCACATGAACCCAGAAAACTCAGAGCCATTTCTTCCATTACAGCCAAAAACCAGATGAAGACCAATAAACCAGCCAGGGATCTTCTGTACATCTAAATGAACAAGATTGTTTTATTGTGGAGCTATAAAACCTAATTTATATTTTGACAATAAACCTAATCCACCATTGGAGCAATGAGTGTGGTCCGAGAATCTTCAAAGTAAATTTAACGGTAGTGAGTTATTTCAGTGTGTGCCCTGTTGCCATGTAATGTTGTAACCCATCAAGCTTTCATTTACAAAGGTATATGTGTTAAAATGTGTATTCTACAACAGGACGTTCCATCCAGGCAATACAAGTAGTCAACAATGTGTTTGAGTCTAAAAAGACACAAACTTTTAATTGGATATGTTGCAAAATATAGTTTGAAATTATACTTTGTGCTTTGGGAGCAATACAAAAGCCTGCAGTTAAGGATGGATTATACCTGTGATAACAGTGAATAATGAACACTAGGTGGTATTATTGCTGTAATCAAACATACTGTGAAAAACGTACAGGTAAAGAAAACAGCTGTGCACATTTACTGGCACTGCAGCTGATTTGCCTGTAACAGATGTAGTTTTGACCACAGATAGATTTGCATTGATAAATGATAATAGATAACGCATCATCATATAGAAAATCTTTTGTTTCTGCGTGCAGATAAATGAACACAAAAAACTATTTAATCAACTCAATGCAAAATATGATGTAAAATACAATTCATTTTAATAAAGTAAAACTACTGCGCCTGCTCAGCGCCCAAAATTGAACAAGTGAAAGAAGAAAACAGAAAGGATTCAGCAAACAAAGTTATCACAGTAAGTAACGAGTATAGCATTCAGTTGTTTGATTATCAATATTAAACATAAAGCAGGGATGGAATGAGAGAGCTGTAAAGATGAGGGGATAAAAGAAAGAGAGGTCTCTCTGGTTCTCATTTCCAGTCTGTGGACATTACCGCTTCATTAGCAGGCAGCATGTGCTAAATATTATTCTGACTCTGATGGCTATCACACTCCTATGTAATGAGATACAGGCCCTGTGAACACACACATTTTAGACGTTTTCTCTTCCCCTCCAACACCTCCTGACCCTCCTTTTACCTCTGAGCAAGTGTGTATGTTAATGTGTCTGTGTGAGGACATGAACATACAGTACACCCGTGAAGGCTGCAGTGCAAACACCAGAGAAACATAAGCGGAGGGAGAAGGAAAAAAGGAGTGAAAAAAGGGGAGAGAAGAGAACAACACAGATTCCTAAACTCTAATCCATATCATAGGCTACTACGTGTCCCTCCCTGCGATACCCAGATCTCATTTCAGTTCCAGGACTTCAGGACCTCGCGCTTCACTCTCATATCTCCCTCTGGCCGATTTAGGAGAATTATTCAAATGGAGAAACTTCGTCCGATAAAAACCCTCAGATGTTCTTTTAAGGACCTTTGAAGGTTGCAGATGGAAAAGGAATTCCTCTAGAGTCGCTCCCTCATTAAGAATGATAATTGAGATCTGGATGTGTTTGATATACACCATTAAACTAAAGGTCTGAGCTGGTTACTCAGGGACAGAAAAGTCGAGATCAGAGCAAAGGGAAATTTTCCACAGTAAAAAAAAAAACCTCATGAGCATTTGAAATGATTTGTCATACAGTTTGATTCAACATTTGCTACACACAAGAAGACAATTTTGGTTTGTAATATTTAATGAATTCTCTAAAAAATATGATTAAATGCAAATATCAAAACAGATGTGACCGGTCTGGTGTGTAATCACTTATTAGTGAATTAATTATAATGCACAGCTGTGTAATGTTTTGTAGCTGTATAAAATTCACAAATAGGACTAAGACTGACACATTTAATTCTAATTAAGTCCTTAGAAACAGTCAAATAAACACAAGGACATTTCAGGCACTGCCTTTGTCAGTAAAGAAGAACGTTTCTGAGTGCTATGTGAATCATAAAGGGAATATGAAACTGCTGCTATGGTGGAAGAACTGTTCACCTAGTGTGGTAGCAATACCACACTATATAAATACTCTATTATTATTATAAAACAAAAGTACATACATATTGACAACAACATGTACTTAAAGTTAAAAAAAAAGATTCATTATACACAATTACCCCTGTCGCTGTAGTATTTTTATATTATTGAATCATTATTGTTGACACTGCTGTTGGAGGTGAAGCTAATTGTAACGCCTTTATGTACTTTTGTGGTAGTCAAAATCTGTTCATCTTATTTCATAAACTGATTTTATGTCAAATCAGACCTTAAAAAAGTAATAAAACCATAGCTGTGAAATAAATGTAGTGTACTGTTCAATAGTGCTTCTGAAATGTAGTGGACTAAAAGTATAACACAGCATAAAACAGAAATACTGCTTAAGTACAAGACATGAGTAAATGTATTTACATCATGTACTTAGTTACTTTCCACCACTGCTGGCTGTATCTTAAAGGATTTCAAGAGACTCAATATAAAGGCAACGAGCAGAGCTTGTTCCTTCCTTTGTTTTGTTTTAGCTCAATATTACTTTTTACCAAGAGTACTTTTTTAAGTATTTACAGTATCTAAATTTTGTATGAAAAGAAACAAATTAGAACTAAAGCATTTATAGCACCTGAACTTTCAGAGAAGCATTTGGAGATTAAGAGTAGCAGTGAATGCATCGATGATCCTCTGAAAATATTTAGCTGTCTTTCTTTTCCTCATTTACTTCTTCTGTTTCTATTTTCTCTCTTTTCAGAAAAGCACACACACACACACACACACACACACACACACTAATCAGTCATACCCATTCTTGATTACTACTACCCCCTAGAGGTATATATTTCAGGACAGGAATATCTTGAAGACAAAAAGGAGGAGCTGCTGAAGTTAATTTTAAGTGGTGACAAAGAACAATATTTCACAGAGAAGGGGAAGTAAACAACAAGTTGATTTCAAAAAACAGCTAAAATGATTTCAGACCAGGAAAAAAATTGGTGGGTTGGGATTTACAGTGAAATGTGTGTTCTGTTTGGCTATAATACAATAAGGCTAATACATAAATCTAACCAATTCTGGCAAGACGGCAACTGGAAATGAAAGAATAAATTGAATTTAGTATACCTCATATCAGGTGTCTTACTTGGCCCCACCAAAAACCCAGTGACTGAATAAGAGTATAAATATAAAAAATTGGAAAAGTTAAATGTAACAATCTCAGCATGTATTACCAGTGGAGGAGGAAGTAATCAGATCCTTTTCTAAAGTAAAGTTCTGCAACATAAAAAGTAAATGTCCTGCAAGGAAAATGTCACTTGTTGTAGTGAGTTGTAGTGAGTAGTGAGCAGTTATAGTTTCTTGTGGTGGAGCTAATTTTAACTATTTCATATACTGTTGAACAGTTTCATCTGAACGCATCATAATGTAAAAGCTCATCATATGTTTTGTATGTAAAATCTCTGTAAATTGACTAGAAATTAAAGCTGTCCATTTCCATCTGAAATGCAGAGAGAGAATGCAGAGGATAAAGTACAATAAAATGACTATATTGCTCTTTATTTAAATCCACATTCAGTTTATATCCTGAATGTCCGCTCATTAAATCACACGTTATATAACATTGAAAACGAGGTGGGACTGTGTACGGACGGAGAGGGCGAGGATCTGGTGGAAACAGGATGATGGTCAGGATATAGTATTATCAGTGTGTTGGTGCTGAACTTAGGTATCAGTGGGTTATCAGGCTATTTATGCAACATTGCAGTAAGGCGTTATGACCTCTCAATCAGAGCTCAGAGGGCTGATAAAAGCCAACCTGCAGGTGATGAGCTCCGGCCACAGAGCCACGCAAACCACAATGCAAATGCACACACACACACACACACACACACACACGTATATACACACACTAGTGTAGCATAAGCATTTTTTCTACTGTGCATAGTACACATATAGCTGAAGTTTGTATGTAATATCTTAATATATCTGGGTCTCAGGCTGTTTGCCTTCTTCTTCAATCAAAAATGGTTAAAAAAAATATAAAAGTTGGTCCTATGAGAACATACTTCCATACTTACAGTAAAATACAGTACAAAATTAATTTGTTTTTACAATACTAAACATGCTAAGACACATTGTGAAATTATTGCTGCAAAAGCTTGAATTATTTAATTCATAATTAGTAATTGGGAAACTTAACAATTCCCAAGTAATAAAAGGTCACTTAATGTCATGTCTTGATGCCCTTAGCGTCAAATAGATGTGTAAGTGTTAGTAGCTAAATAAATAAAACACAGATTTTCTCTTTGAATTGAGATTTAATAAATGTTTAAACACTGTTGTATCTTTAAGGCAGAGTAGTGTCAAAACATAGCTCACGCTTAAATCATGACTTACATATCTCATACATTTTGCATGCCACAGCCTCACGCCAGTACAAACTTACAGCAAAGCATGTTTTCTTTGGAAAGCTTTGAGACTTTATATATACTGTATATTCAGTATCTCAAATATACCCCCACATACAATCCTGATTCACTGTTTGGTTGGTTGCTCATTATGTTAGTGTTCTCTTGACTAAGGACCTGATTTTCTTTTCAAGTATCTGAAGGGGTTGAAGGGTGACAACAGGGGGGAGGAGAACATTTGAAAGACCTTCAAAAAAATGAACGCTCGACCAGAAGGAGATCACAGACTGCAATTACAACAGCGTGCTGCAGTGATGGAGGTGATAACGTACGCTCTGGGGCGAACAGAAAGCTGGCCCTCTAAACCTCGGCTCACCCCTTCTTCCTTCACCTCCAGCCAAAAGCAGCCGAGCAGAAGTCCTTGACTTCTTTCAAAGGGGTCTCCCAGAGGTCAGGCAAAGGTTGCGTACAGGAAGGCGCTGGGAAGTGCACGACGCAATCAGAACTTCACATCTTATAGTAAGCCCGCCTCAGTTTTTTGTGTTGTTTTTTTGATTTTTGTCTTTTCCATTTTAGTTGATTGTTCTGAATTTTTTGTGGCTGAGAAGTTTTGGCAGTGGTTTTCCACGTCAGCGTGTTCTGCACAGTGAGTCATCGATGTTAAAAAGAAAACTTTAATTGTGAGGACAACATCTGTTGCTTAAAAGTGCTGTCAACGTGGAGTAAAATCGAGCTGTTTTCTTCAACAATTTAAAACTCTTCTTTGGAAAATGTACAATGTGCTCACATTAAAAGGGCTCTAAATGTCTGTGTGTGTGTGTGTGTGTGTGTGTGTGTGTGTGTGTGTGTGTGTGTGTAAAAAGTTAGAAACACAAATTTAAAAAAGGATGAGAGGAAGCAGACGGTCCACTCTGCTGCTATGGCAACATCCTCTAGGGAGTGTTCTTATAAACAAAGTTATGTTTATTTTCAGTGTTACTCATTGTGTGTATCCTTGAGGCCTGACAAACATGCTGAATGCATTTCCTTGCTCAAAGAACATTTGCAAAGACGATTTTTAGGAACTTCTACATTATTCACGTCCATGTTTACTAGCTAGCAGTCCTCTTCTACACTCCTTTGTTAGCGCCTTGCTACATCTCTGTACATGTTACCACCGCCAACTATCAATTAGCAGAATATCGTGAAACCGTCTATCCCTTGTATATGAAAAGGGTACCTTTAAATACTGCATCTCAACCTGTACATGACAAAACATACTATAGGCTATATACCTTATGCCTACATGTGCACACACACATGCACTCAAACCCATGTGCACGCACTCACAATTCACCTCCCTCTCACCCCTCTTCCCTGGGTGGGAGTCCATTTCCGTCTCCTGATACATAAATAAATAAAGGGGTATATAGTGCCCCAGGACTGGGGTGGAAGAGACAGAGTGTTAAAGCAAGAGAGAGAAAGAAAAGAATAGTGGTGGACAGACGGTGGAGAAATCAAGAGGAGGAGGAGGAGGAGGTGGAGTGGGGGAGTTGTAATTGTTTCCCAGCTCGGGGAAGTTCAGTCCCGATGCGACCGGGCCGTGTCTCCCCGCGGAGCACACCTCCCCTCTCTCCCAGACACAAGAGGGAGGCCTCAATCAAACATATGAGCCACAGAATATGACCTGGCAAGTTCAGTAAAAAAGAGGGGAGGAGGAGAGGGTTAGTGTGAATTGCTTGAATTACACTCGGCCAAAAACATCATGTGTGGGGCTAAAAGTGGAGAGACTGACAGGCTGCGATTAATACCAACTCTATACACTGATTAAGACTGTTGTTACCACTGCCTATTTAACATTAAAGCTACACTATTACCATCATAGTACCAGTATCACAGCCAGTTATACATATTTGTGTGTGTGCTGGATGGAGTCTTCTAGAAATAGAGAGTCAGGGATTATGGAGGAATAAGGTTAATTGAGTTTGTTTAGTTTGGAGCCAATCTAATGACGGGTGAAAGAAATAAAGTTATGCCTACCGGGGGACTAAAGAAGAGACACAGAAAAAGTGAAAAAAAAGGGGAGATTTTGAATCAAATACATCTGTATTTGTCTTCTAGGGATCAAATATCCTTTTCCCTTTCCCTAATCTCATCCCTCACTTTCCTATGGAGGAGAATAATAGCTCAAAGCACCAAAAATAATTAAGCTTCCAAATTTATTCAACTAATTTAAAATGGCCGTCCGCAAAGAAGCATTGTACATGGTAGAAAGGGGGATTCCTTACGCTAATTCTTGCTTTAAGTGTTGTTTGTTGTCACATCGCTCACAGTCATATCAGTGTGGGCAACAGAAGCAAACTTCACCTGCCAATCATAAGCAACCCGTCAGCTGAATTACTAATTATTAATTATCCATGACACAAGCTACATTTGTGGAATACAGTAACTGCATCCACGTCAACACAAAGGATGCATTAGAGTACATCTACAGTCTAATATGCACAAATGAGTCGAACTAAAATTAAAATTCATGTTAGTTAGGAATCAGTATATATAACCTTCATGTTTTGTTTGGACTTTATATTATTACTAGTATATTTATTTGGTGAAAATGATCCAAAACATGACATTTAAATTATTTTTCTTCCTGTGTTGTGTCTCCAGGCAGCATGAATTTACTTTACTCCGTGTCCTGATACGAGTCACAGGGTAACAAACGGAGTGCTGGGGTTACAAGACCACTTGTTGCTGTGTTTTGACAGTCTGGTCCCACAACCGGACCCATGTTAGAGAGGTAACGCTAGCTAGACCCCCTTCTTTGTATGGTGCAGCACGAATGTAACACTGAGTGTGCAGGAGCTTGACAGCAGCACGCAGCAGGGGATGAAATAACATCCATGAAAAGTAACATCTAGTGGAATCAGTGCTGACAGTAGCAAGCTAGGCTAACTTATTACAGCACAATGGGTCAATCGGGTGGCTTAAATCTAGCTAACGGTACATAAAGCAGATCTGTAAAAGGGGGAAAAACTGCCTTGTGTCACCATTCACATGATGTGCTCCGGTCAGTAGTGCATCATAGACGTTGACAGTGGATCTCTGCCGATGCAAAGCTGACAATCAAATGTCAGTCACCCGCTGCCAAAAACGCCCACGTTAGCTTGGACACTGTTTCCACAAATATGTCTGAAAACAGTTTGAAACATACAATTCAAAATTCAGTTCAACCGGTCAGTCCAGTTCTGATAATGGAACAGCCAACACACTGAGATGCAAACATGTTGCATTTGCTTACATTTGCATGGGTCTTACTTTTGGACTGGGACATCCAGACCACATGAAGCCTCCATTGTTCATAACTGCTGCACTAAACACCTCAGGGCTGCCGTAAAAACACAAACTTCCCTTGGGCGTTTTCCACAAAACAGAATAGAAATAATCATGTGCAGTCTCACTTACCAATGAAAGGACTAACTTGATCACAGAGTGTTAAATCTCCAGTATGGAGCAACATTAGTGACAGCGTGCACCAGCCTTGTCAAAAACTGGGCCATACAAATAGTTTTTGTTCTGTGAGATTCTAGAAAATCTAGCGTAGCCGTCATCTCCAAATCTCCAGCATCAGTGGGATATTGGGGTTTGAATGTAATTACTCTATGACCACTTAGTTCAGGCTGTCACTGCTAAGGTCACATGAATAAGCCTCCACATTTGTCTCTAATCGAGCCACTAATCTGAAAGATCTAAGAGCCTGAATCAATCCTCCATTCTGCCTCTATTGATCTCATCTCCTCCGTCTACCAGTTTCACTCCGGCTTTTTCCGTCTCTGTCCTCCCCAGCATGCTCTTTGCAGTAATGGATACTGAAGATGTCAGGCAGATCTAGCATTTATTGCTTATTTAAAATGGCCTCTGACCCACACACAATACCCTCCACCACATCCCTGCAGACAGGCCCAAAAAAGAGAAAGCAGTGCGTCTCAGTGGGTGCAGTTAACATTAAAGGGCTGTCACTCTTATTGTTGCAGTATGCATGAAATGATCGAGCTTGGCTAATGGCTGCCTTATCTCTGCAGCAGGCTTAATAATGGCTGTTCAAAGCCTGCTTCTCCAGGTGGGAGTTATGACATTAAGCCTCAATATTACACTTAGACTAACCACAATAACCATATGGTCTGTGCTCAGAGCGAGATACTGAAAGTTTTTCAAAGCCTAGAGGCCTGGACCAATGGATCAAAGTCGGGAAACCTGATTGTAAATGTCTACATGTGTCCGCTCCTCCTGTGTTAGTAATTATGTGCATGCCTATTTATGTGTGTGTACAGTCAGTTTCGCTCACGTCGCTTCATACTTTGCCTGCAGTGTTTTCACAGGCAGCTGACGTGAGGGAAAATACCTTCCTTTTTGCAACTTGTTCTAATTAATCAAATTGTACATGTCCAAACTGCGGTGCTTCATTCATATTTATACAAAAAAAACATTTAAAAACCCTGTGGGAGGAAATCATCCGTGCCACACAGTAGGACAGTGAACCAAGTCTCAGGCCACAGAATCAGTAACGCAGTCCAAGCCTAAACCACAGGGCAGGGGATGCCAGGGATAAGAATTTATGTTAAAGAGTGTTTGAGCAGGAGAACAGGATGAACAGAGGAAGATAGAGAATGAACGTGGACGGATTACACTATTTTTAAGTCATTTTAAGATTCTCTCTTTTTACTTGTAAGCTTTTCTTTTTAAACATATTGTTTGAGCACTGATTGAGAGAGCCTCAGAAGTAGCAATTTCATTGCCAGTGACTGCTTCAGTGTAACAGTTGTGCACATGACAGTAAAGAACTTGAACTTGAACTGTATAATGGCGGAGAGCTCTGTTTGTTATTCAGAGCTGTGTCATCAGTAAGTAAACAGCATGGACTCCTCTTTCATCCTTCAATCCAACCTGGAGGAAGAGGACAGGAGCAGAAGCACAAAAAGCTGTGTGTGTGTGTGTGTGTTTGGTGGGGGAAACTGAACTTACATTGCATCCCCGTCTCTCAGCAATATAAACACTGGCATTAGAATACATGAACAGGGCAGACTAACTCTCAGCAGTGATTTAAGTCTGCTGCACACATGCACACACACATACATACACAGTATCGTGTGTATTGTAGTGTGCAAGATGAGTGATGGGGAATGTACAGGAATATAAAAATTACCAGACAACAAAGCTAAACAAGGATAAGCAGACAAATGTAGTTATTATTTACAGGCAAGAGGAAATATATACAGTGTTGTGATATGGTTAGTACTGTAGTGTGAAGTGTGCAGCTGGTGTAAATAATATATATAACTCTACTGTATGTACAGAGTTGGTTTATGTGTTTATGTTTATTGTAATTATCACTATCCAGTGGCTGCCATGTGTCTTTAAACAGCATGTAACCAACACACATACATAGTGCCTTTAGAATTAATCTGACCAAAGCAAGGGTTAGAAAGAAAACTAGGCTACATTTTACTGCATAGTTGACAGAATCTAAAAAAAATAATGGTACATTGTTGAACATTTGAGTTTCGTCATCTGATAATTAAGAATCAGCTCTGCACTATCAAAATAAAGTGCTGCTAAATAAGAAGGAGGAGGGAGAGTTGAGCAACGCCTCCACAGACAGAAGGCAAAAGATGAGAAAATGCGTGTGTGAAAACAGTTCAATAGGATGAAGAAGAAGGACAAGATTAGCAAAAGGAAGAAAATGAATGAGAGAACCAAGATGTGTCAGAACCAGTCAAAACCACATCCAGATGAGTGAGCCAGTCAGATAACCCTCTCCATGTGAAATGATCCTCTGAGTTCAAATCAACAGCACATTTTGTTAAACAGACACTTGGATTATGGAGATTAATACACAGAGGGAAGGGTGAGGCAGAGCGATCAGACCAGACAATGATCATCATGGTTGTGGTGAGAGTGGTTATTTACATGAACTCGGGGCAATCCAAATCGCTGCTGCAAAAACATACACTGCAAAACAAAAACATACAGTACTGCGGGGCTAAATATAAACGTGTCAACTTCTTGTCTCCGAAATGGTGGACGTGGGACATACTTCGGCGTTTCACTGCTTGTGTTCACAGAACAAAAGTTGCGTACAGTTTGTATTCATCACGTCAGCAACCTGAGGTGGAAGTTTGTCAGATCCATCAAGTGACAGTTCTCTCTTTTTCATACATTGTCACTACCTAATGTCTCTGATCATTTTAAAATCACAAACTCTATCAAATATATACAACAGCTGCAACTGACAGCTACTGATTATTTTCTATATTCTGTGTTGTCTCTTTTAGTTATGTCCAAAACCAAAAAACAGATCCCAAAGATATTGAATTTATAAAATATAGAGAGAGAAAAAAGCTGAAAATCCACCCATTTGAAAACCTGAAAACAGACAATCTGTTTTTTATTAGATACATTATTACTGATGTTTAATAGATTCCAAACATAGTTGCGGATTGATTAATTAATTATATATCCCTTTGATTGACAAGTTGAGGGTTAAGACAGTGTGCAAAAGTAGTGTAGAAGCACGCTGATAAATGTGCAGTAAAACAAACTGTTTTCCCCAAACAGACAGGGAAAACGTCCTCTCTTTCTAGATATTCTGCAGCTATGAATGTAGAACAGATTAGTTTGTTGTGGGATGAGTTTGTTTTGGTGTTCCCGTGCTGCTCATCTGTATCTAAATGAGGCCTCCTCTCTTCATCGCCCCTCATCGTTGCTGTGTGATAGCTCACCTCCTTGCTGTCTGCATCGCAACTCACATCAAAGGTCTGCTCAGTGCACCAATCCTGGACCGGCCTCTTGCTGGCTGATAAAGCAACACCTCATCCGTAACTTCAACCACATCCCTCAATCTTCCGACCTGCTTGAAACTAGCCTGGACTTGTGCGGATGGGGCTTATTTTCAAAAACACTGAAAAACAAAACAGCAGAAAAGTGCTGGAAGGTGGAAAACTACGGCAGAAAAGAGAAGGCCAGTGAAAGAGTGCACACTTAACGTTACTCCAGTGTCTGTCTGTGACAAGAAGAGATCCAGTTACATGCTTTAACTACTGTCTGGGCAAATCGGAAGCATTCAAGACACCCAACCCCCTCCCAGATATTGCTGATTAAATAACAAAGCCATGATAATCGAGCAGCATTCCCATTTATGAAATCTAACTCACAGGCTGGTCAACCACATGGTGCTGTCGGCCTGTCCACCCAAATCACTCCCAAACAGTCTGCCTGACTTCTGCACCCTATGCAAAATGCAGAAAAGGAAAAGGGGAAGGAGAAAAATAAATAAATCCTCAATTTTAATGGCTCATTTCCGTGGGACACTACCCTGAAGCCTCTGGCCTGACATTAGTAAAGAGACAACCCCTTCAACCCCAATCCTCTATTAAATCTTCCCATCCACACACACGCTGAGCATGCATAGGAGTCGGAAGTATGTCCAATCTGATTTTTCAGTTTTGTCCTCCTCTCCAGAGAGCAGCACGTGAAACTACCGGCCCAAACAAGCTGAATACAGTTATTTACATTGCTTGCTCGTGTTTGTTTGTATGTTTGTTTGTTTTTTGGGGTAAATTAACTCTGAGAGTATACAAACTGAATTTTTTGAATCATACAGAAGAGATAAGAAGTAGCAGTGATGGTTCATTAGTAAAAGCAGTCATTCTGAACTTTAAATTTCAGTACAACTCAAACCCCAATTATACTGCAGGTGTACATTTTGCATGTTTGTTTGTTAACTGATCATAATTGAAGTTATAGATAAAAAAAATAGAAGAGCAAAGGAATGCGGAGGGGCAGCAGACTTTTGTTATTGCCGTGTTTACATATTTAGGAGAACATGTGAGGTGATTACATTCCATGGAGCATTTTTTAACATATCTGTGTCATTTTGTGGGAAAAGATAAGAAATGCAAAAAAAAAAAAAAAAAACATGATCCTGTTTTCTCCAAAACTTTAAGATAACTGGTGAAAAACGCTGAGGAGATTACTGTACTGAACAAACACCCCAGACAATTTGATAATGATTTGACAGATTGTGTGATGCATTTTTTGTTTGAAGTTTATCGCTCAAAATATCTGCAGAAGATGACTTAGTTTGGAAACTGTTGCTGACGTTTAAATTCCACTGAGACATTGTTCATGTGATACTGGACTGTACAAACAAACCTGACTTGACATGACCTTTAAAAAAAACATAGTCATTATTAATTTACTTGAACACCACTATGTGTCATTAATAAGCAGTACATTTTAAATGGTTTATAACACACAAGAAGGTAGTTGAAAGCAGCGATAAGGACATTTTGATAGTGCTCATAAAAACAAATTATGAAGCATCCATAACTGTACATAAAATGTATTTATTGTATGTAATTGTATTTATTAATTAAATGATTATTTTTGATATTATGGTATTTATTCTTCACTCGGCGTGACAACTGAGCAAACACCATCTGCTGATGATAAAAATTTAACTACTATTTCCAATATCAATAACCTTCAAGTTCTACATCTCTTCATGAGTATTTAACACATTTATATACAGTTTTAAACCTGCCTGTGAATGATAAAATTACAGTGTTGCCCAATAATCAATCATCAGAAAAGTGGATAGGTACATATTTTAAAATGCAAAATGTGTGTGTTTCATATAACTTGTGTGTGCGTCCAGACTGAGCAGCATTGATACGTCATATAAAGATTTGATGGTTCAAGACGCAGATGTGGAATCAGATGAAGGAATAATAAAAGGGGATATTTCGTTCTGTGCTATCGGTCACTGTATCTGCCGTTCAGTGTCACCCATGAATGGCCTCTACTCCTCTGTTGTCTCCACACCGCCATGTGCCTCCTCGCAATGACGTTATGTACACACACCTGATGATTAATATGCAGCAATGAAGCAGTGAAAAGAGGGGCGAGGGGTAGAAGAGAAACATAGGGGAGAAAGGCCTGATGGCAATCTTTTCGAGACAGTAAACACTGCATGAATTAACCTATCAGAGTGCTAACAACATGGGACGTGACCAGAAAACAAATGAGGAGAGGGAGAGAGGAGAAATAATATATAATAGTATATATACCAATTATATACTGTCCATAAACGCAGGACCAGAGACCATAGAGCTTTTGGGAGTGTGTATATGTTTGTCTAAAAATATCCTGCATTAGTTTAACTTCAGGTGATTCATTGCTAGTAGTATTTATATTACACAAGTCAGAGGTATATTACATTGTTTTACAGAATGCTTATGTACGCATGTGTGTATAAGTGTGTATAGTGTGTACTCAATGTCAATCAAGACAGTTTCTAATTAAGAGTTGCTGTGCAAGGTTAGTGATTGTTGCCAGGGAAGGAAATCACTATCAGCCTCCCATTTTCATATGAATGAGCTCTTTTAATTAGACTGAACAGCTAATGAGAGCCTATATCAAAATAATAGAATGTTTTACCAGCTATGTAAGAAGTGAACAAAAAAAACCCTCAGATGATGACATATAGGACGAAAAGGAGCTGAAGAGAGAAACAAAATGGAGTGAAAAGCAGGGAGATTAACCGCTTCTGAGCAGAAAACAGATATCTGTTGTCTTTGAACCTGTAATGTTATTTCTGCACTGACAGAAGTTCAAAGAATCCGGAGGCCGAGACTGAGTTAGACTTTGGTGCACAAAAGGAACAAGCGGGAGAAAGAGGAAGAAGAAATGTCGACTTGCATGTTGTAAGTCTGGTAAGCGTGTGTGTGTGTGTGTGTGTCTGAGAGAGAAAGAAGCAGGAAAAGAGATCTCAGATGAAAAGCAGAAAAAAAACCCTCTCTTCCATTGTTGGAGTCTGTGTGTTCGCGTGCACGCGTGTGTGTGTGTGTGTGTGTGTGTGTGTGTGTATGGTTGTCAAGCGCGCATGCATACTGGTGTGCCTGCTATAATTTCTCCATTTGAAGGTTAATTAACGCTTGAAGTAAAAGCTACAGGACTGCAAATCAAAGACAGTAAACAGTCTTCCAGCTGCCTGGGGGGATTATTAGAAAAATAAATGAAAGCTGCATAAAACAATTAAAATATTTGAAATGTGAACTTTGAGAAGCAGTTTTCCCTCCGCTTTCCTTTGATAACATTAAAATGATCAAGGACAAGTGAAATAAACTTAGAGCAAAAGTGTGTGTGAGCACAACACTGTACAAAACCATACCCAATGTGGAAGCTGTCACTGCAATGCATTTATAGGAACCAAACAATGTATAGAGCATTAAAACAAAGGGTTTTGAGGGGTTTACATGCAGAACCCGTATATTTATCTCTGTAAAATACAGTAAATTTGTAAACTTAATTTCAAATAGCAAATTACAATATTATACTGTGCATAAACTGTGAGCTTCTCCCTCTGCTTCTGCCACTTAAATCCAAAAACAACAGATAATTGCAGCAGCCACTGGGCTAGCAACAAAAAAAAACGAAAATGCAATTTAGGCTCCTTGAAAGAAGTAAAAGAAGAAAGTGAGTGTGCGTGATGTTAGTGGTTGGGAGGGCAGTATATATATTTGATTTGGGGCTGTGCCGTGTGCGTGTCAACACCCTCAATCTGGAAAACCAGAGGGATATGAGCTAATTAAGGAGGAAGACAACCAAAGGGGCAAAACAGAGAGGAGAAATCAAATTAAAGGCAGGGGGGATTAGTCAGAGAAGCAAAGTACTTTCTACTTTTTCTAGAGTTCAGCTCAAACATTTGGAAAGAGGACAAGATAAAGTGGGGTGGTGAAAAAGGAATAAAGAGTTAGAGAGACAGATGAAGAGGGCTTTTACTAGAACTGATCTGGAAGTTATTTCAGACCATGTTTGCATCAAATTAACCTCCCTGCTCTGTTTTTATACGTTCCGTTTGTCTTACTGTCCATTTTACTTGTCATTTTCTCTGTCTTTTTCTGTCTTTCTGTCTCCTTTTAGTTCTCTCAGAGGAGCTGTCTCTGTCCCAGCCCCAGAGGTTGTATCTGATGGGCAGCGGGCCACTGTTTTCATAAACACAGTTTTTGGAGGGCTAGCATACATACATAAACAGCAGCACCACAGGCTGCAGTGTCAGATCTCCTCTAAACCTCCGTCACTCACTCTGCTCTTCTAAAAGCCCCATCAGGCAGTGTTTGGGCCAGCCTGACAGTGCTGGGCTTTCAGACAGGTCCCAGACAGAACCAGAGCCATGTTTGGGTCCCCCTGCAGACACTGAACCCCCCCGGCCCAGTCCGAACCCCACTGTCCCTGCCTGTCAGTCCAGGATTAACTCTGTATACACACTTGGCCATTATAGCACACACAGCGTAGACCTCAGGGCACAATAAATATTCTTTAATCTGATAACCTTGTGTTTGCTTAAAGCAGAAAGTTATTCAGAAGTTTTGGGGGTCTAAATGGTATGTTAGCATATTACTCTATGAACCTCTAGATCTGCAGTTTTTCTCTGATAATTAAATAACCTTTTGTGGTTTCCTAAAGCTGAGATCCTGAGGTTTTTCAGAGTGCTTTTGGTTTTCTATGCCGCCAAAACATCTGCATGGCAGTGCAGCAGCTGTCCCATGAGGAAACCATCTTAAAAAATCTATCAAATAGCCAAGCCAATAACAATAGTAGCCCAGAAACTCAGTCCCTATTGAGGAACAGTCAATGTGGGATTTTCTCCTAATAAACACTATTTTAAAAATAATACTATTATCAATATATTTATTATCACATTGGATCAGATTAGGGTCGCTCGTAAGGATGGACCCACAGATGATTTTCACTCAAGTTCCCCTCAGCTTTATGGAGCATTTCACTCCTTTTCAGCTTGGATTTTCCAGCCCTCAGCTTCACTGTTTTGGTTCATTTTCACAGCTACTGCTATATCAGTATTGTTTCAGCAAAAGCAGCAGTTTCAAACCCACTACACACTACCTGCTCAGCAAAAAAACAGTGTGGAGCATTTATAAAAAACTAAAAAGCCAGATATTTAGTTGGTGGAGACCAAAACAGAGGTAAAAGAAGGCTCCAAATGAATGATAATGTTGCTCTGTGTCTGCTTGGTGTGTAAACAACTTTTTGCCTGCATGTTCTCCACACCAAGTCAAAAGGCAATAAAATGTAAGTGTTGCAGGTTTAAATTGTTTTAAAAGGTTGAAGGTAAAAAGGTTGAAGGTAAAATTGTCTTAAATGTAGGCAGCAGGATGTGGGATGCCCGTAATCGATTACTAAAATTTCTATCCATTAACAATAACTTGCAACTACAGTACCGTACATAAGTGCAAATTTTAGGTAAATTTTATACTACTTTATACTTCAACTCTACTACATTTTGATGGGAAATATTGTACTTCTTACTTCAGTACATTTATTTTACAGTTACTTGTTACTTACTTACAAATTACATAACAAAACATTACATTTTAAAATATAAAGCATTGTTATAAACCAAACTACCCAACAGTATTTAAAGTAATTAAAATAACCTTCAGCAAAACCAGCTTCATCTGTAAAATGCTGCTTATGAATGCATTAATAATGATAATCTAATTGGAAACAAAAAGTTTTTAACTATACAAGTCACATGGAGAATTTTTCCACATTGAGTTCTTTTAGTTATATTTGAACATTTTGTTAATAATATGCATGTACTTTTAGTTAAGTAACCTTTTCAACAAAAGATTTCTACTTGTAATGGATTATTTTTACAGCATGGTACCACGACTTTTACTTAAGTAAATAAATACTTGCTCCACTGAACAATTGATAATGATAATATGTTGGCTATGTTTATTTCGAATATATGTAAAAAGAACATCTGACAAGAAAATTAAATCAATAAACAAATCAAACTGATTTGAATAGCACAACAACAAATTAATTAACAATAGTTACAGCCAAAGACTTTTTTAACTCTTGTCAATGTCCATTACATATTCAAAAAGGAGTGGGAAGAAAAAAAAAACATATTTAATCCCACCCCCTATCCAGTAATCGACCGGCTTTCCAAATATTTACACATCTACTTTGTTATACCCAAAAGCAATTCAAAATGTACATCAATTATTTAAACAAGAAAATAAAAAAATATAATAGGAAAGAATACATTTCAGCAACTCAGAAAAAAATGAACACAATGAAACTGAAGATAATTACTAGCCCTAGAAACACTTGTTAATTATTCACCCCCTTCTTCATCCCTGTAACCCTTGAAAACCATATCTTTATACATGATTTTAAACTGATTTATGTTCGGACATTGCTTTAGTTCCTCATTGAGACTGTTCCATGTCTTTACTCCAGAGCTGGAAAGGCAAAAACGTTTCCTGGTTGTCCGTATCCTATTTGTTTTGAAGTTGTGTTTCCCCCTTAAATTATAACCTCCCTCTCTCTCCCTAAATAATATTTGAATATTCCTCGGCAATAGGTTATTTTTGGCTTTAAATAGTATTTGGGCTGATTGATATTTCACAAGATCTGTGAATTTTAATAATTTTGACTGAGTATAATAATAATAATAATGAGTGAGTGTGATCCCTATTCCCAGCATTGTGAATAATCCTTATTGCTCTTTTTTGGAGAACAGATAGTGAATGTAATGAACTTTTGTAGTTGTGTTCCCAAATCTCAGCACAGTAAATGAAATTTGGCAAAAACTAGTTAACAGTACAAAATGTGGAGTGATTTTTGCTGCAGAACCTGCTTTGCTTTATTTAATACTGCAATTGATATTGATAGTTTAGATTGTACATGATTAATGTGTGATTTCCAATTACATGCCATTGGCCATTTTAGTGATGAATTTGAACTCAAGTGCCTTAATAACTTCTCTCAGGCTATCACCATGAAAACAACAATAAGAGAATGAGAATTTAGCTTGTATGTGTCACAACAAAATATATTGCTCCTTTGTTTGTGTGACAGAATTCACTACAGTTTCATGTTAGACACATTGAAATGATACTGTTTGAGTTACTCAAATAAATCAAATAAGTCCCTAAACATATTCAGAGGATTCAGAAACCTAACGTCACAGACTGTGTGACTCATATGGAGTGAGTTAGGACAGGACGATCGTGTTTGGTGACTAATCTAAACACAACAAACTACCTCTGGGTTGCAGTGGACCAAATGGACTCCCCAAGGCTCGTTGTAGACATTTCATTAGATTGTATAACAAGCATGAAAATCCAAGAATAGTTGACATGTCTTTGACATCTTTTACAAGGTTATCCAGAGTGGAAGTGACTTTTCACATGACCCTACACATCACATGACCCCACCAGCAGCAAATTTAGTTGAGCAGGACCCCCAGTTTTAAACACTTCTCCCTGCAGCTACTTCAGCAGTAACACAACACTCAAAAGGGAACAGCTTCAGGCCTTTCCTTTCATTACTATGTTGGTTTAATATAATTATTGGGAACATTTTTATGCCTGCACAGGACCCCAAACCAAAATCCAGTAGTTTAATAACAGTTACGTTGGAAAATAGTTGGGAAAAAACTATTTTTGATCCACTTAAATTATGTCAGTAGGTGATAAATAGCAGTGTGGCTTATAATATGTTGTCAGGGGATTTAATTTTATGCTTATTTTGCTTTTATATCGTTTTAGTCCTTATGGATCGTGATAATAAAATCCTGAATAAAGCCTGACTGACACCGATTTTTATATAAAACACAACAATACAACAAAACAGCTTTTGAGAAATCTGATATTGACAAATTGACATATAGTTGTTTTTTGCCATAAATACATAACACAACCAAACACTTGATAAGGATCGCTTAAATTTGTTTTTTCAAAGAATTGTGACCAAGATAGCTATTATTTACTACTACTATTTTGAAAAATACATTTGTGAGTGCTCTCTGGTGTACAAACTTTGTAATGACGGCACTATGGTATCTACGATACCATAAGGATATTTTTGGCAATTTTGTACTGCAGTTACTTGTCATCCAGTACTAATATATCTGTAATCAGCTCATGTTGGCCAATTTATTGATTAGGAGCTCATTCTGAACTTATCTCGAACATGAAACCACATAATACATGGTATAATGTCTTTTTTAAAGTTATAGCATATGAGAACAGCATCATTTAAACATTTGGCTTCCTTTCTTTGCTGAAGTG
This sequence comes from Micropterus dolomieu, assembly GCF_021292245.1. NCBI lineage: Eukaryota > Metazoa > Chordata > Actinopteri > Centrarchiformes > Centrarchidae > Micropterus > Micropterus dolomieu. The sequence continues at coordinate 22,492,237 of NC_060167.1, forward strand.
CAGCAGTAGTTTGTTCAGCTGTATGGGATTAGAAACGTGAATTACTGACAGGATATTTACGTGATTAACGTGTGCAAGGAAGATGAATAATGAAGGGAAGCTGTGGAAGATGTGTCCTCCATCTTGTTGATCTTTTTTCCTGAATCATCTCAGCCTCTTTGCTGCTTTCGTTCGTCACCTCAATCTCTGAGTCACAACTGCAAGTTGAGATTGTGTTTGATATATCCCTGCCTCCCGCTCTCCTCTACAAGCGAAGGTGAGTGATAGGCAACGTGACATCGGCAGGTGCACAGAATACTGGCTGGCATTTTTCAAGGTGATGCTGCAGGTGACCTCTGACCTGGACGACTGGACTCTGCTGAGCTCAGCTGCAATGATCGACTGTTATTCTTCGGCCCTCAGCCTCTGCCTTTCACTGACCATCCCCTCTCACTGAGGTGATGAGAGGATGACAGCGGCAGTAAAAACAGACAGTTATTTGTGTTGTGTGTGTTGTGTGTGTTGTGTGTGTGTTGTGTGTGTGTTGTGTGTGTGTTGTGTGTGTGTTGTGTGTGTGTTGTGTGTGTGTTGTGTGTGTGTTGTGTGTGTGTTGTGTGTGTGTTGTGTGTGTTGTGTGTCAGGGTAAGCAGTATATCAATGCACTGCTTTATTGTGCCAGCACTCATTTGCATTTGTGTTTTTGCTGTCTGTGTAAATGAGACAGGAAAAGATATGCAAACAACTCAACGTGATGGGAGAACAATGGTGGTCTTAAGGGCAGTTTTGTCATGACGGCGTACTGCTTACCCTTTGCGACAATTTTGTGGACACATCAGCTAATGATCCTCTTTATTAATATGCAAAGGAAACAGAGTTTTTGGTTTCAGAAGCTGATTTTCCACTCTTTTCTGAAAACTACTGACTGCAAGTTTCTGGTCTGCACATCAATCCTAAATACGTTCTTTAAAAAATGTTGACTACCACCATCCTGAAATTAATTTCTGATTAAAAAGTAAATCAACACATCTGATCACTAACTGAGACAGGTGATCCTGAATGGAGCACGACCATAAAGATGCTCACTGGCCTCTTCTTCTATTTTCATCATTTTATGATACCCAGTCCATTAGGTTCATTCTTTAACTCCTTTTCAGCCTATTTATGCAACTTGCATTAACAGTAGTTTAATCTGCTTGTTTAACTTGTTTAGGGTTTTGCGAGAGCTGACATTTTATGTACTCTATATAAGCCCCATCACAAAAGCTGACAAAAAAGTCAATAAATCAAATGCTCTGACACCAAAATGAAAACAAAAAAAACAGTAACTGTCGATGTCCCAGGACTGTAATAAGCTGGTCCAAATGAAATGATTGGCAGTCCTACTGGTCTGTCTATATACCTACTCTGTGTTTTGGGAGAGTGGCTTTGGAAGGAGAATTATTTTCAGTTGGATACTTTTAAAATCCAGCTGTCTTGCTGGTTTCTCCAACATTGCCTACCCCAGCTTTAAGGCAAGACACTCCAAGCAAAAACAAGTTAATCAACAACTGTTGTTTGTTGATGAACTTTTGATGATGATGATTTTGAGCTATTTTGTCTTCATGTCTTCTTTTAGACTAGTGGAAAGAAATAACATGTACTCATACCTAAATGACAAAATAGGTCTCCCAAAAGTGACAGGCGTACCGGTTACACAAGACACGTGGCATAAGTCACATAAATCAGTAACGCTATTTAAGTTAAAACTCTACATAACTCAACATTTACTTGGATTCACATGGGACTCAAACACCGCTCTTCTGTATGAAAGTCCTGCATTTAACCCGTCCACCACCGTACATGGTCTTTATAATACGCCACTTTCTCTTTTGAACTGTCATACGGCCAGAGGTTGCAGCCACATTAAACGTAAATATGGGTCGTAATAAGCTGCTTTAACAAACAACCTATATAGTTGTTTTTCTGGTGAGGACAGGCTTGAAAGAGAAAGCCCAAAATACACATTATGTGTTTATTTTACTACACTTTGTCTATTTGCATCTACATATTTCTGTTAAATTCACTGAATTATGTATTTCTGCAGGTTAACCTACCCAGCTTTCTATAGGAGTTAGATAAAGCACCACCTGGACTATCTTCTGTATTAAAATACTGCTTACAGCAATGCATCAATAATGAGTATTATAATTTAACGTAATTTAGCAGCAACTACTTGTTAAACAAACAAGTTTTGACTTATTTTTATTAATAAGTAAAAAACAAAAAACAACCCTATAAGACCTCCACAGCTGATAGGGGGATGGGAGATAAGCGGCACCGGAAATGGAGACGTCGACTGAAAGAGGCTGCGGTGGTATTAATTAAACAATGCCCATTTTAATCATAGCTAATTATATTTGCAGGCGAGGGTTGAGAGGAGTGAGGGAGCTGAGGGTGATTCTATCTGTGTCCCTGTTCATCAGTACGGTGGAGCTGTCTCATACAGCTCCTGTCATCAAATAATCAGCAATAAACAACCTCTCTATCAGAGGAGAGGGATACTGTTAAAACAGCGATTATACAGAACAGGTTGGAAAAGACTAACACCAGAATAGATCTGTATCAACCACAGAGAAATGTGGGGAGAAAGGTGCTTCTGGAGCTGTTTTTGAGCAAAGAAAACACACCATCAGACAAAAAAGAAGAGAATATAATAGCCTGGAGTAAGCTAGGAATATATTTGAGCAAGAGAGCCTAACCACCTCCCCACTGGTTACATTGTTAATTAATGTGGCACCCATTTATCAGTCATATGACTGCTAATTAGTCTTTTCAATCTCCTCTGCCTTGAACCACATTTTAAACTCTTTGCCGTGTCAATACTCCAGCCACCATTCCCTTCCTTCTGTTTCTTACTCCTACACAGCTGCTTGTTATCTCTGCTCATCAATCCATCAATCCATAAACATTCAGGAGGTCAGACGATGACCCTCGACTCCTGGCTGACCTGGAGGTCGCTAGCATAAAAGGACAGGGATATTGGAGGGTAATAATCATGGCTGGTGTCTTATCTCCATGGAGTAAGAGGAGAGATTTAAAAGGAGAGAAATACAGGGAGTCCTACGGGAAATTGCAGTCATGAATATTAGCACTGGGCCCCAGACACTGGTCAAAATGAACAGGAAGACAGAACAGTAGGTGTGATCACTCTCCCATGTCAGGTCTCTATCTCTTGGCCCTGCCATCGTAACAGAGTGTGTGTGTGCGTGTGTGTGTGTGTGTGTGTGTGATGAGCTGAGGTGAGAACGCACTCCCAGCTGCAGTCCCATAGCCTCCCTGTCTGTTACCTCCTGCCACAATCAGCTACAGCTCTAAAAGCGGATTATAAACCACCCAAACCTCCTCACCTAAGCTCGGGAGGGACTGTAGTGTGTCTCTCTCACACACACACACACAACAGGATTAGCATGCATGTTAAAAGGTAGTGGGGGGAACCAGGGTGCACCCACACTCCAGCGTCTGTATTAATGAAATGCAAGAGGATCTTTATCAAGACAAGGAGGATGAAAATAATCATCTTCTAACAAGACGCACTGGCAAATTGATTTAGTGTTTACAATCATATTAGGGCATAATGCATTTTATCAATGACGTTGTAATGCAAGACAACAATCGCTTTCAGCTAATTTATATATTAGTGTACCTGCTTTTCTTTTGTTTAAAGATGGATAACATGCAGATAAATATACAGATTAGATATTAGGTATGGATTTGACTAATTTGAACACTAGTATTTAGATTTAAAAAAAATACTCTCTCGTTCATCTCCACCTGACTATACTGCTGTGAGTGCACAAACGTGCGTAGTCATGGTCTGCCTGTGAAATGATGAGAAATTAAAGGCAATATTTAGGATCCTAAAAGATGATTTCCATTACGGTCTCATGATGAGACATCAGACCAGTAATGGGGAGAGAGAAGGGTTTCCAATAAAAACTATAATGGATGGAGAATGAAAGAGGGGGTGGAGTGAGGAGGAGAAGGAGAAATTAGAGAGACACAGGAGTAAAAAGCGACAGATTTTTTTTTCTCCCGTCTGGTTTTCTATAAGAGGAACGAGAGGAGATAAGACTAAAAGGACTGTCACTCAGAGGAACAATCCTTCCAGTGTCCCCTCTTGCTCTTGCTGCTCCTCCCTCTCTCTCTCTCCAATTTCCACAGATTCCTGCTGAGATAGAGTCACTGTTCACAGGGACAGTTTGCTGACATCATCCGCTACATACTGAGTGTCCCACACTCTCACTTGCCACGCCACGCAACACTCCCGTGACAGGACGGACACACACATATTCACAAACACCCAGACAAACATCGTTTCCACCCTGTACAGTGCTCAGTGACTGGTAATTGCAGAGCATTATGCTCAGTAATTGCACCATCAATCATCTACAATATGAATGATCACTGTTAATATTTTTCCAATTAGTTCCTATTTGCTTTTTCATTGTTCACTCATTCAAACATTTTACATTGAAAGAGAAAGAATTTAAAACATATGCAGAATAAGGTCTGTGTGCAGACACTGTCCAAATTATCTAAATAATCCAGTATATGATTAATTTATAGCTTTTTCAATTAAAAAAGCTCATTTAAAACATCTTAAAACCATTAAAAATAATGAACATCAAAGTACTAAGTTAGCTAAAGATCCCTTTTCTAACTCTCTAAATCTTACGGCATGTATTGATAATGCTTTTGCAGACCGGTCTAATACGATTCAGTAAAAACTGTTACAGTAGGAGGTACACTTGTTATGGATCTCAGTTACAGCTGGGATTGTATATGTATCGAGTTGGTTCTGGACAGAGTGTGACACCGGGAAAACGTATGTAGGAAATTACAAGGAAAAATGTGGTCATTACGCTGTACAGTACGGATGGCAACAGAACAAACCAACCACAGAGAACCGCAGGTTTGACAGACATTAAAGTTTACAGTTCAGTGTGTTTTAAGTGTGCAGGAATTGTAAACGAATATGTGGATACACTAGTGCACACATGCAGCAGTAGGTACTGCACATACAAACTGCAGCCAGCATGGCGACTGCTTCATATTGTGCTTATGTAAAAAATGTTTTTATACATAATTATGGTTGAAATACTGAATTCTACAAATAGAGTTTGGGACACAACTATTTCATCCATTTTTATTAGATTGCTATTGCATGCAATGGGGGGCATTACCAAAGATTACACAGAAAATAGAGTTGCAGCATAGGTTTGTTTTATTTGTCTTTCTGGTCAGGATTCAATTCAACTCAAGCAATCTCTGGTATAACTGATATTCTGGGTAATATGTGGCTCTGCAAACTGCTATGAAAGTAAATTAAATGAAATAGAAAAATACTGAAATATGGATAAATCATTCTGAAATCACACAGCAACAGCCACTTAGTCCAAACCTGAAACATGATATGACCTTTATTCCAGCTAGAGAGCAAGACACAGACAGTGACTACAGAGATCTGTGGAAATCTACAAGTTCAGTATTTCTATAACGCTAGCTAATGTGTTTACGCCAATTATGCTGAGCTGAATTAGAAACATACTGCAAGAAAGTTCGCTGCAAGTCAAAAGAATTGATTCAGACTCATAAAAGGGGAACAAAAGCATAGATTTTTTTTAAACTTAAAGAGCAGCTTCCTCGTGATAGAGCAAACTGGATTAAGTTCATCTCCATAAAGGGAGATAAAACAATCATTGTTCCACATGCTTTCAGCATTCCACAATCATTGCATTTCAGCAGACAGTCTCCATCCCCACAAAAAGAAGCTGATATAAGAAAGTCTTCATACTCCTGATATAGAGGCCAGTATTCCCTCTACAAGGCCTCTGAAACTGCCCTCTGCCTGTCTGAAGCACTGTGACACAGGGTTAGGCTGAAGTGCCCGTAACAAATGTCAAGACTGAACCATCTTTTTATGGGGATCAAAGACGTACCGCTTGAAATGCAAGTGAATGCTAACAGGCTGAGAATCCGTTTTGGGCTCCTCTTCATTTGTAGGACCACCTTTGCTTCCACCCTTCCCTTTCTTCTTAGAGGTGGATGATAACAACTGCTTGGTTTCTGGGCAAAGACCCTCTGAAGAAAACACAAACAGGCACGTCATGTAAAAGGGTTGATTATTAAACATCACATAAACAGATCCCCTTATATAATAAATCTAGGTCACTACTAGCCTACACTAGGTGCAATACTTGGGTCAACTTAATCATCTAATTGGAGGTATATCTGATGCTTGACAGAGATAATGTCTCCCCAGTTATGTGTGTAGTAGGTGCTGTATCAGTGCTGGAGCACTGTGTGCTGACCTCGAGATCACCTGATGCTTTCTTCCTCCTGATGTAACTGATGAAAATGGGCCATGAGAACCAGGTCTGCGTTAGTCTGGCTCATCCTGAAACTCCAGGATTGTGTCTCCTCTATCTGCTTAGACACACACTCATCACTCTTCCTTCACTTAGGCCTAGTTCTAACACATAATGAGCTGTGCAATCATCACTCTTCCTTCACTTAGGCCTCGTTCCCAGCCATACTCAGCTGTTTCCCATGGACGGAGTTGCTATTCGATGCTCCTCATGCATGCACAACAAATTCTTCAATGCCACCACATCTACCCCCTTGTCATTCTGTGTGTTTCACAGATGAAAATTGGCTGCTTGTTTGCTGTTTTTTCACATAGAAGGTAAGAAATGTTCTGGGTTCATTGCTTTGCACGACGACTGTCTGACCTCACGTACAAAACGGCGCCAGCATTCTTCTTGTTATCGTTATGCCAGTGTGAGGGTTGTTATGGTTGCAGCGCAGCCAGAAATCTCTTTATGTTATCTATGATCAGCTTGAAACGCCCGTTTACCACCACAAAACACACTCACACACCCAAACTTTAATTATTTGTGTTCACATACAAGTGACACAAGTGTTCAGGAATTGCACTTTTACAAGTTAGTCCTCAAATAAATTTCTCTGTATTGGTGTGTAGAAAACATTTTTTAAAAACCATCTACATAAAAAATAGTGCACGGACTTAAAAGGAAAAGATTATCACTGAAGCCCAAGAATCAAGATGGGTGCATGTGAAACATTGAGGATATGACTTGTGGCAAACTTATCAGACAGCGTCCAAAATTAATACCCCATAAGCACCAAATATGGGTGTCAGTAGCATGTTGGCAGCAAATGCATTTTTGGAGGAGCAACACCAAGTTTAACCCACTGTTTTTTGTGCATAAGGCATGTAAGAGTATGAATGATAATCTTGTTGTTCCCCTTAGTTTATTGACACACTCTCATTCAAGCTTCTTATAAATGTAGATTTGCTGCTTTTCTTTGTATGTTATAGTAAAATAAATATTTTAGGGGTTCGGACTGTCAAACAAAACAAGGAATTTGATGGTGTCACCCATTAGGCTTTAGAGCATTTTACGGACAAACAATTAACTGAATAATAGAAAAGAACAGATGGCAGATAAAAATAATCATTAGTTGCAGCCCTAGAAATAATGCAGGTATAAGCAGTAGGTATGAAACAACAGAAAAGCATTGACCAGTGAAGCCAGCATGAAAGCAGGTACTCATCCACGTTTTCATTTGTTCTTTGTATGTGTCCGATATGTGAGAGACAATGAAAGAGAAAATATGTGGTGCAACAGGCAGTCTCACAATACTGACAAATAGCAACAAGTTATGTATTATCTATCAAATCAATGTCTTTATCAAGAGGAAGCACCCGTACAATTAAACTATTTCAGAGTTGCAACATACAACATGGACATTTGTGCCATCAGGCAAATGTACAGTTTGCAAAAAGCTTAAAAGGTGGGGAATGCAATTTTGGAGAAATCCAATTCCATGGCAAATATCATGATATAAAGCGAACAACGACACAGCAATTAATGTATGTAACGTTAGATAGGTTGTGGGTTAGCAAACAGTCGCTACAATTGCTGGTGCGACGCTAACATGCAGAGAGGACGAGACGGTCCCAGTGCCAGCACACCAGCTCCAGACCGCAATACTCAAAACTCTCCTGCTACTATAGCAACAACAGCATATGTTGGTCAACTAGAAAGTAAGCTCAATGTCCATGGGCAAGTAATTTAACGCTACCTCACACAATAATGGCTGGAATAGTGTTGTGTGGCTACTTTGTTTGTTTCCCATTTACATTTATTCATTTAGCTGACGCTTTTATCCAAAGCGATTTACCATTGCTATACATGTCAGAGGTCGCACACCTAGGGGTTAAGTATCTTGCTCAGGGACACATTGGTAGATGGGTCACAGTGGGGAATTGAACCCCGGTCTCTCACACCAAAGGCATGTGTCTGTCATGTATCCATTGCGCCATCACCACCCTATTTACATAGCCAGGGCTGTGTATTAGGGATTAAACGATTACCGGTTTAACAGTAAACTATGGTAAAATTCCCGATGGTTATTATTACCGTACACATTTTAATTACCATGATAACCGGGTACAGTTAACCGCGCTATTATAAACTCACGGCAAACACTGTCTAGCGTCTCCCAGAAGCAGGCACGCCTGTGTAGAATGCAACTAGGGTTTTGTTTGGGTCAATGACAACATGGCGGAAGACAACCCTGCAGTGATTTTTCAGTCACTCTGAAGTCTGGTCGTATTTTAGTTTTTATGAGAGTGCTGAGGGAAACTTGACTGAAGAAAATTACCTTATAGTGAACGCAGGGTGAGTTAACTTTTAGCTTTGGTTTGTCTCTCTGACTTGCTAACGTGTAAACTGAAGCTCTCAGTATTGCTGCTCTTGTAAAACGCTACACATTGTTCTGTTGCTGTGTGCGTCGTGTGTCGGCATCTAGAAACGCTCCAGACTCCTCTGTATTTATGTCAGTTTTTGGGCTCATTGCAGTTACTATCACTGTCTTCTAAAGACTTATTTGTTTTCATGTAATTGTCCACAGGGTTACTGTGTTACCTATATAATATAAAATATAAAATCTTGATAATACACACTTAGATGATCTTCATATGTTTACAAAAGGTATTTGCTGTTATTTTATTGTTTATGCAAACAAAATGGAAATTGTATTTGTAGTTTTCAATATAAAATTTGTTGAAATGGTTTCAGTGTGTGTATCAGTACATTTTAATCTTTTTCAGCACATTTTTACAATACTGTGATAATACTGAGAGCTGTGATAGCTTTGGTCACTAATATCGTGATATGAAATTTTCATACCGTTTCATCCCTACTGTGTACAAACAGACCCTTAGGACATACTGATTTTGACAAAAAGATGTATATTGGATTAGAATCACAAACCACACCTTTAACGGAGTTAAAATGACAGCATTAAAGGATGATTACACCTAAACCTAACATGACATCGATACTCGTGTATTGATAAAGTATTGTAGGAGACTGTACTCAGATATATTGCCATATGAATTGTTTGACCTACCCCTTAGTATCGGCAGAACAGTGCCATCTTTGCCCCACTGACCGCTGGGAGTCTCACACGAACACTACTGAATGTCTACATTATGTGCGCGCGTGAAGGATGTGTGTGTCAGTATGTCTGAGACTTTTGAGTATGCAAGTGTGAGGCAGTGAAGAGGATGTAGGTGAGGTTCTCTTTCTAAATGTTTTTGTTTTCCCTTCCCTCCCGGTGTGGAGCATTGGGTTTGGAGCAACAGAAGGTAAAATAAACACAGCACAGACTTCCCCCGGAACACATGCGATCCCCAGAGGAATCCTGGGAATGTGGCTCAGGATGTCAGGCCTACCACTCTTACCGCATCCTGAAAACTGTCTGCAGAGCCCCAAAATCCGAGGAAAGATGGAGAAAGTGCTCTGGGTGTGTGTACTGATGAAGGAGGAGATGTGTCTACAGCGTCCAACATCAAACTAAGCAACACTATCAAAGGCCACAATGACTTTGATATGTGTGCCTCCATTAAGCAGCGTCAGTGGTCTGAGTACTGGTTGGCAGAGGTGATAATCTCTAAAAGAGATAACAACGCCTCACTTCAGGTAATCCTTACCTTGTATCCGAATCTTGAACTTCCCGCTCTGTCCGAACCCACCCTCGATAACGCCAGTCTCGCCTGTCGACAGTGTGACCTTCAACCCCACAAAGAGCTGAAGGTTGGTCTCCTTCTTGAACAGGCTGCGGCCAATCACAGTATAATCGTCAGTCACCTGAGCACGAGAGATTGAGAAAGAGCCTTTTGAGCTGCAGCACTTGTGACAGACATGAAAGCACTACAAGTGACAAACGTGATCAGAAACACTTGTTTAATGGTGTGCAAGCATGCGGTGTTATTATGACTGGGAACATTTTAGTTTGCTCTCCTGTTTTCTTCCTCTGATGTTTAAATCCTGTAGGTCGCCGTGATTTAACTGTGTCGTCATGGCACGGAGAGGAGCTGATCTTTGGCCCTCATCAACTGCACCACTCGCCGTCAGCCACATTCTTCGAGGCTCGCCGCCTGACTGTCTCGCACTCTCTCTTTCATCCTCCTGCACATTTTATGCTATATTTGTTTGTATTTCTTTCTTATCATCCATCACTAAGTCACTCTAACCCGCCACTAATCTGATAACAGGAGGGCACCGCTCTGTCTCCAACTCACCCCCCACCGCCAGCTCTTCCTCTCTCTTCTGCCTAACCCTTATTCATTCTTGAACATTTGACCCTGACGTCCCTCAAGCGTGACTGATGCGCTGATAAAAAAAAATGTAAAAAAGACAAATACATTTGCTGTACATGTCTGACAGAATGTATGAATTGTGACTGGACGAGGTCGTCATATCTCAACAATGCGAGTAATGTGTTCTTCTACAGAAAAGGAATTCTCAAGTCTTGAAACATAACTGCCTCTTTCTGGGAGAACGGCAATTGTAAAAACACATGACCATGGTCTGACCTCTCGCAAGTGCTGTTCTACTCATGAGTCAGTGACTGAAACTGTCAACGGCCTGAGGTGCGAACAGCAGGAAACTAGTTCATACACTTGACCCCTGACCTGAGCGTGACCCTGCACATGGCTGCACACAGACAGACAGTATAACTGTACAGCGCAGAATGTCAAGAGCTAGAACATCTTCAGTTCGCCCACAGATGAAAATACAAACTGTGAGAAGTCGGTGTTGACTTTTTGAAAAATTGTTGTTGATTGGTATGAACTGGAGAGAGAGACGGCATGTGTGTGAGAGAGAGAGAGTGTGTGTGAGAGAGATATGCTGAGCCAGAGAGTAGTGAGGAAGTCGTGTAGGTATTCCTGTGCCACTCAGGTGTGTCCAAACAGTCCCCGCATCTGACAGCTAGACAGGCCTTGTGGCGTCAGGCGGCCACCCACGCACATCTCTGTGTCACAGCACATGCCAAGGCATGCGTACCCACCCATGTCTCAAACACTGCTCACCAGGGCTGTGTATGCATGCTTGTTTGTGTGTCCGTGTCTGTTTGTGAATATACAATAGGGGCTCTGTCTGGGAGCCACGCTCGAGCGCCACCAGCAATGAGAAACATCCAAGAAGAACCGGAGGCAGGAGAGAAGAGTACAAGGTGATAGAGAGGGCAGATGGGAAAGGACAACTCTCAAGGGTAAGCAGAGCGGATGACAGTCAGAGGAAGACCGTTTTAAATAAACTGCTGAGCGTCCACTCACCCTTTCCACCTGTCCCTCCTTCTGTTTCGTCTTGTAGATGCACAGACGTGGCAGGTCAGTCTCAGCATAGTCTTTACCTTCAAACCCTTGTAGCAGACAGCCTTGGAAGGCCAACCGGCATGCATTGGCATGGATGTCTGTATCCAGCTTGGAACCAATCACCAGGCAGAGTAAGGGACATGTGACTGGCCGCTCAAACTCCAACAAGGCCCATTGCTCTGGGTCAGGGCCTGATCCCGCCTCTCCCTGACCGGTGACATATTCGTCCTGGTAGAAGTACTCCCTGTCGAAGGTGAAGGGTGTTTTCAGTGAGCAGGGCTGCGATGGAGGTGGCTTAGTGTCTGACAGGGGCTGTGAGGCACCCACAGGGGGCAGGCCAAAAAAGGTAACCCTCGCCATGACTGTCTCATGACCCACGGTGATGTGGAACTTGGCACGGGTGGCAAGAGAGCCCTTGAAGTAGCCTATCTTCCTCACAGAGATGACAGCTGCATAGAGGGTGCGCAGGGACCCTGGGGTGCACACCACTCCCCGCTCCAACAGCTTAGGGTCGAACTGCGTCACACACACACCCACACGATCCCCCTGCATGGCCTTGGACACTGGCTTCCGAAACATCTGCACCGACTTTATCTTCTTGGTCACCTGATACAATAAAGAACACAAATTTATAACATCAGTTATACCCAATTAATTTAAAAAATAAAATAATTTAACATCAGTAGAACAGATTAGTCGAACGGAGTAGTACATAAACCCACAGTATGTTAAATTATTGGTGCTAAAACAACAAAGCTGACAATGATTCAACAAGCATGTGTAAATGGGTATTTTTTTATTTTTTTGCATTTTCAAATACTTCCTCAAGTCCAACTTTTATTTAAGATTCAAAACCTAAAAACTAAACACAGAATGCAGCATGAGATTAAATACAGAAAACACACACATCAGTTATTATCTTCACACTACAGGCATGTTTTGTAAATTTTTAAAGGAAAAGGCCCTATAGTGGTCTTAGGTTTTTAATGTCAATAAAATATGCACATATCTAAATAACAAGATCAATAATTATTCACAATTAGCAGATTAATCTTTTTTTTTCTTTAAAAGATAATCATCTATGTTGATGATTATTATATTTAATTTGATAATTGCCATTAATGGGAAAAGCAATATTGTATATATCTCAGGGCTCGCCAACGTAACGTCGGGACAGTTGAACTAGCAACTAAAAACCGGTAAAAACATTAGTATTTAAAAAAAAAAAAATTTAACTCAACATCCTGCAGTTGTTTTGCAGCTCTTGGCGCGCACCGATGTCCAATCCAGAGTTGTAGTTACGTGAGGTTGTCAAATGTTATTTCTCTAATCTTAATCATGCGGCAACCTCTGGGTCAAAAGTGAAACCATGCAGACGGAATTTAAAGCTGCATTCTCTCCAACGGCCAGCAGGGGGCGAGTCCCATTAGAAATAATGGTAAAATGTTCAGAATCAGAAGGAGCTTTATTGCCAATTAGTGTTTTACACATACAAGGAATTTGCTGTGGTGATAAGGTGCTACACGTAGACAAACATACAGTCAACATAAATAAATAAATGTTGCTACTTCTCAGCTGATTTATTACCACAGTTAACACTTTTAAATGAGTTTATAGTCTCAGTCGCTAATTTCAAGTCTTCTTCAACACAACATGCTGTTTATTTAGTATGTTATGGTCCTATTTAGGGGAAAATAGACGATAATACAGCATATACTTTTGGACGATTACCTTGTGATTGACAGGTCGCTACCATGGCAACCTGTTCATCAGGATAGGGAGGATTGGTGTCTGCTGCTCTGTGTACATTTTTCCATAAATGGCTGTCAGCAGGAAAGCATGTCATGTTTGAGTCTGTTAGTATGTTTTGTTTTAAAAGTAAATTGTTTTGTTAACCTTTTCATTTTTTATAATTTTAACTGTGATTACATTTTTGTTTAGTTTTTTTATAGCCAGGATGTATTTAATAAACGATTAAACACTTTTGGAAGGAGGGACAGTAAAAATTGTCTTCGGACCAGTAAGTTTCAAACCCAATGGCCTGGTGGGGCCAGTTGCAAAAAAGTTTAACATTGATCCCGAAGACACACACACCGAAGAGCATTGTATGTGTTGTATGCGTCCATCTACCCATCTGTGATTGTGGGATCTAGCATACCAAAATGTTTCTGTGGAGGGTTTTTGTTGTCTATTGCCATACACTGACCAAATCAACAGAAGTGGCCCAGATCAACACTCCATAATAAAAGACATTCGTTGAAGTTCATTTAGCCATTTGCTGCCACCAAGAGGAGAACATGAAAACTGCAGACAAAACTGCTGAGCCTGGCTGAAAGTGCGCATCTGGTCTGAATTACCCAACTGCTGTGCTGCCAGTCCACCGCCCCAGTCGCCTTATCCTTCCCTCACATTAAACTGACACATCCTCTGAACCCGCTCGGCCATCCCACCCTCTGTCTACCCACTTCCAGTTAACTTCTCAACTTCCGAAACTCTGTGGTCTCAGTGAAAGAATTTCCAGCACTATGGTATGTTGCTTGCTTGTAAATGTCAGAGTTTGGAATTCATGCCCACTTTTTAGAGCGTACCTTTAGTGCTGGGATTTCCACAGTGTCATTGATGGCCAACGACCCCTGCAGTATGGTTCCAGTCATGACTGTTCCCTGACCACGGATGGAGAAGCAATGGTCCACAGCCATCAGGAGGTCACCTTTAGGGTCTCTCTGAGGGAGGTACACCTGTTTCTTCAAAAGCTGAGACAGACAAATGAGAGGGCAAAGACACCTTTATTTAAAAATAAAAGATAACTGCTGTCATAATATTGCAAGGTCATATACACAAATTTGAAATCAGATAAAAGAGAGGGACAGGTTCTAAGTAGATCCATATTCAGCTAGTGCTAAGGCTTAAACACTGGATGCTTGTGTTATAAGTGCTGATCGGACCCTGACGTATGCCTTATTCTGCGGTTTTTCACACTCCATACTGTGTCAGGTACCACCACAACTCTATTTATATGCTCATTATTTTCTCAGTTTGTTGTATTTGACAGAGCTCGACAAGACTACAGCCTGAAAAATCAACCAGGCCAATATTAGCTCATTGCAGACCTACTGGTAGCGGTGTATATGTCGGCTAATAACTAAGAAATTGCAGTACAGAAATTCCAAAGATATTTTGGAGGTAATTTCAGAAGCATCCACTTTGCTTCCATGGCATAGTTTGTCCATCAGAGAGCAGTGACAAATTTATTTTTCAACTGAGTCCATATCTTTAATACAATTTTTAAAAATAATAATAATAATTTTAAGCTATCCATAACATCCGAAGGCCTCAAAATACAATATCGGTCAGGCCAAAGAGAACAGTTGACAACAGTGATTTAAATTTGTTTGAATCTTTTAAACAAATGCTTCTCCTTGATTATTTGAATCATTGCCTGCCATGAGATAAATCAATTTGAATGTCTGTAGCACATCTAATAAGTCATGTAAACAATTAACACCAAGTTCCTTTTTTGTTTGCCAGTAAGCAGTGTCAATTTTTAAGTACAAAACATACTGTGCTAAGCATATACTTTGACTGAACAAACAAAGGATTCCATTGTAAGTTTCAATTGTACGGTAAGTAAACACAGCAGAGGATTCGCTTTACTACCACTTTAACTATGTCAACTGAGTAACGGCACTTGTTCATAAGTGAGATCTTATGCGTTTTTTTGAGCTAAATTAGTAACAATGGAGTGAACAAGTGTGTTTCCGGACTTTACCTCGATTAAGTCTGGCACTCCATGTGGTTCCTCTGTGTTAGGAGCCTCCGGGCCCCCAGGCTTCGCTGCCACAGCAATCACTGGACATTCCTTAAAGCTGGCCAACAGAAAAACAGTCATCTTACTTCATGCTTTGATGTTAAAAGAGATGATTAAAGCTATTTCAAATAAAAAACAAGTGGGCCTGACAGACAGACCTCTGGAATG
This sequence comes from Micropterus dolomieu, assembly GCF_021292245.1. Classification (NCBI taxonomy): domain Eukaryota; kingdom Metazoa; phylum Chordata; class Actinopteri; order Centrarchiformes; family Centrarchidae; genus Micropterus; species Micropterus dolomieu. The sequence continues at coordinate 22,507,923 of NC_060167.1, forward strand.
CAGAGATGGAGACAGAATATGTAATGAGCGAGGAAGTTTGACAAGAGATTCAACACTGGGCCACTGGGAGAACACTGTATGCCCTAACCCACTTAGCTGTCTGGGCCCACATTTCACAACCACCGCCTCTACACATATCCTGATTAATTATTTTAACTGGATTAAACCTTGTGCTCTCCAGTGTTTTATGCAGTCTCTTGGTCATTTTCTCAATGGCACTCTGTCTCTTGTTGGGTGGCAGCAGGTCAGTTTTGTTCAGGACGACGACCATGCGGGGGCAGGTTAGCTCTCCTATCAGCAGACACTCTGCAGTCTGAGTCTGCACCCCTTTCACCACATCCACCACCAGCATCATCAGGTCAATGATCTGGGCACCTAGAGAAGGAAGAAAATAGAAACAATAATCAGATATTACAGACATGGGAGAAAAGCAGTAAGCTGAAGCAAAAGTAGTTTGCTGTTTGAGACATTCCAGCTTTCCTGTTGTGCATCTATAAAAAGATGTAAAAACTATGACTATGAAGCCGACAACAGCAATACAAACAGGAACGGACACATATACCCAAAAATAGCAGTAGAACAAGAAGGGAAATTAGGGGAGGGGTGCACAAAGGCAAAGAGAGAGTAAAAGGCTAGAGGGTTGAAACTAGAGCTGCAGCTCACTTGGTTGTCTTTCCTTTCCCTCTTTTATTCCAGAATTTGGCAGTCTCTCTTTCCTGTGTTCCCCTCTTTTCTCTCCTTCTACTTGGCTCCCTCTCTTTCCTGTGCTCTACCCACTTGGGACGGGAGGGGAAGTTTAATACATACCCCGATTCCCATACTTTCCTTCCTCCCTAATCTACAGCATGTGCCACCCCACTGGCTCATAGGTTTCATTTAGTATGTATCTTACACGACACAACAGTACAACAGTATCCAGTGTTTGAGTGCCTCTAAACTGCTTTATTTCCAGGACCATTACTTTTAGGTCTGCTTGTGTCACACTCTTCTAAGCTTATAAAAAAAAAATAAAGTGCAATTTCGGTTGACAAACGATAAGGACTAAAAAAGAAAGCAGGTAATAAAGCCAGTGTCCCTCTGAGCGAGTGTCCTCATTATGTGCTCCGAAGAGACTGTAGTTATTTCTCCTCATACCCCCAACCAACCAAGTCAACAAAACATGATGAACCCTGCAGAGAAAATACGCCCTCTGCTGGAGAGGTCAAATAATGGTGAAGATGTAGGGTAAGCAACATCCCGCTGTGTAGAACAGAGAGTAGGACATATATAGTGTATCATTTCATGTTCTGTTGTGATGTGTTATTTAAACAGTGGTACTAATATCCCAATACATTCTCTTTTGATACAGTTATTGGTATATACAGTGACTCCAAGTAGTATCAGTGTTTGTGTTAATTGTGGGCATTGCATAGCAATTTCCAATTTTTATATTCATTTATTGTTGTGGGATTTTTTGTTAAATTTATTTTGCACTGAATGAAAAAGACTGAAGCTATATAATGTTAATATATAGTTTTATGCTGTCTACTTCAAGCACTTCAATATTGAACAGCATGAACATAGACTTTTTCTTTGTGCCTTCAGATTAAGAATCAGAGGCTCAACTGACTTTGTAAGCTGTTTTCCAGTTTATGGCTGGTTTATATTTGGATGATGGTGTACCTTTTATTAGTAACACCACTGCTCTCTCTGCTATAAGGAGTAAGAATGCATTTTAAGAGTTTTTATCTTCGGTTGTAAGTACACTCAGTTGGCAGATTGTTAGCTACACCTGTCTCAAATTCAACAGCCCTGCAGTAAATCCTACCTTTATCTAGGATATAATGTTCAGAACAGTGAGAGGTGTTTCTACTATTTAGTCAACCCTCATTGATGTAAATGGGGTGGACACCTCTCAGTATAACGCAATACAATTCAACACTCAAACTACAGCCTCCAAAATGACCACAAATGTGAATCCACAGCTTTCTAAAAACAGTTCTGAAATTAACATTATAACCTTCATAAAGGTCAAATATATTTCCGGGTTGTTTTGTTGGACTGCATGCGTGTACCTGGAAACAAGGTGCAGTTAGTGAGTTATATTTTCTGTCGACTCAGCTTGTGTAGTGGTCTACGTATCCTGACTGTAACCTCTATATATTTACCTTCCATGTACTGACATCGGAGTGAGATCTAGCACCAAAACGTCCAGAGAATTTAGAGAGCTCACCCCCAATGATAGTCCGAATAAGAGAGGCGTGTCCCGGACAGTCCACCAGGGTGAACTGCAGGCTGTCATACTGCTGCTGGCCTCCGCTGTCCCGCAGGTGATCGGGAAGATCCACCGTGAAGGAGGAGAAGCCGAGGTCCAGCGTGATGCCTCTCTCCCGGGACTGCGGGTTCTTGTCGAAGGCAGCCGTGGAGGCGGTGCTGCTCAGCGCCCTGGCAAGCGACGTCTTCCCGCTGTCGACATGTCCGAGCACCCCGACGTTGAAATTTAGCGTTTTTGTGTGACTGTCAGCAGACTCTGACATTTTGACCCCAGTCTGATGTAATGTTATTGGTATTTGTGCTTTTCCTTACTGTGAGCTGGACCTTGAACTCCAAAGGAAACATCAAACAGCGTTATGAACTTTCAGCAATCTTTTCGCTCGCTGGCACACCAGAAACCCATTCAACCACAAGCTGCTTTAATTAGTTTGGGGCTTAAAAATCATATATAATTAAAAACTAAAACTTTAACGTTACTTCAGCGTGTAAACAGCTTCCTTAGTGTCACTGCACCCCATCCTCATGACAACATGCTAAAGCGGAACGTTTGTTTTCTTTTTTTAGCTAACAAAAGGAAAATCACCTACCCGACTGGCTCTTTCATTAAAACATAACCGGTAACCCATGAGGCAATTAAAGCCCTCTATTGTTTTAGTTCTGCATTAATTTCAAACTCTTATTCACATTTTACAAGTTTCTATCAGTTTCTACTACGACAAAGTAACTGAAACACAAACGGAAATGACGACTGTCATAGACTGGGCTTTGGTTGATGGAAATGATTGACAGTGACTTTAGCCAATGAACGTGTCGTATCATTCGACAAGTTCCAATTGTTTTTCTAGATAGTCCAAATGGGCGGTACTTCAGGGTATCACTTCCGCTGATTTTCCCTAGTAACCCACATGGAAACCGATTTCCCTGTGTTTTGAGTTTCGGCGCCGTTTGCGGCGGTGAAAAATAATCTGAGGCACAGGAGACATTTTCTTTACCGTAAACCTGCTTTGCAGTTTTTACATCTGATATCTGTGAAGTATAAGTAACTATGAAGATCGAGGAGGTAAAAAGCACCACGAAAACTCAGCGGATCGCCACTCACAGTCACGTCAAAGGACTCGGGCTAGACGAGGCCGGGAATGCTAAACAGTCAGCATGCGGTCTGGTGGGCCAGGAGGCTGCCAGGGAGGTAATGTTTATGTTTCACTAACGTTAACCCTTCGTTATTCTTGTATTGTTTGGAGCAATAACTTCAAGCTGATGGTTTCTTGCAAGGATAATTTCACTCCTTGCAGGCGGTAAGGTGCACCAAAAAGCTAACTGAATCCCGTTAGCTGTGTGGTGTCGCTGTTTCATACTCAGGTCAGAGGTGAGCTAAACGGAAAGTCCACCCAAAATATAGGTCACATTCATTTATATTCTTATGGGTTTTTTTTCAATATACTATACCCAGTTGATTCGTAACATTTTAGACGAGAGGGTAAATCTGTTGATGAATATAGAAACAAATCGATCTGCTTTATAGACAAACACCAACTGTGATTTTATTGAAATATGATATTTTCTCAGTGAAGTGGAGGACTTGCATGCATATCAAATGAATCAAGATTTAATCTCAAACGGTGTCCACAGTCTGTCACCAATCCAGTGAAAAAGACCAGCTTTAAAATTGTCAACAGATACAGACATCAAGTGGCCGGTTTCTCAAATCTATTTTAGACTGGTCTATAAGTGTTAACGTTAGACTAGTTTAAAATTTGCTCACAGACTAGTGTAATGCAAGTCAGACTGTTTCACAAAAATAGATTGACTAAGTTTAGACCAAAAAAATTAGACACCTTACCCCCAGGCTAACTTGGCTCTAAGATGCTATGTTACCTTGGTAACCATCAGTAGCGATCAGTTACATTACAAACAGCCAAAAAAGGGGAAAATGGCTCATGATTTGTGGTTTGCTACTGATATTATGGAGAGAGCTATGAGAAGGGAAAGAGTTTTTAGGGAAGGCAGTAACCTACTAGAAAAAAACAACAATGAGGACTTCAGCGGTCGGTTTTGTTTACCCAAGGAAGCTATCCTGAGTCTGACACATGAATTAACTGAAGTACTTAGCCCTGCCTCCTCCCGTTTTAGGATATTTCCTCTTAAATATTTATTTTTTGCCATCTTGTATCATGTTTTGGATCTTTTCTGTATATCCCTTTTAAAGAAACCTGGTTTAGATCCCTCCCTCCCATAAAATTTTAGACCAATTTCAAAACTGCCTTTTATTGCAAAGATTCTAGAAATAATTGTGTCCAAACAGCTGCTCACTGTACTGGAAAATAACAAAATATTTGAAAAGTTTCAATCTGGTTTCAGGAAGTACCACAGCACTGAGACTGCCCTGCTTAAAGTCACCAGTGACCTTTTAATGTCTGCTGATGAAGGCTTGTGCTCTGTCCTGGTACTCCAGGACCTTAGCGCTGCTTTTGACACCATTGATCACAACATCATGTTAGACAGACTGAGGCACTGGGTGGGGATCTCTGGTACAGCCCTAGAATGGTTTTCATCCTACCTGTCAAATAGGAAGTTTTGCGTGTCTGTAAACAACTATGTCTCTTTGTTCTGTCCAGTTAAATATGGTGTGCCTCAGGGGTCGGTCTTAGGACCCATTTTGTTTTCCTTGTATCTGCTTCCCCTTGGACATATTATCCATAGACATGGCATTTCTTTTCATATTTATGCTGATGACAAACAAATATACTTGCCCTTCAGATCCACAGACCCTGGAATGCTGAGTTCACTTAACAACTGCCTTTGTGAAGTTAAAAAATGGATGTCAAATAATTTCCTCCAACTGAATTCAGACAAAATAGAAATCCTGGTCATTGGGTCCCAGCAGATGGCA
>NC_060167.1:22513165-22558384 GCF_021292245.1 Micropterus dolomieu
AATCACATTAAGCCTGTGGCAAAGAACCTTGGTGTTTGGTTTGATAGTAATTTAAATTTCGAGCAGCACACCACAAAGCTTGTTCAATCATGTTTTTTATCAACTTAGAAATATAGCAAAAATTCAATCTATGTTAACTTTTAAGGACACCGAGACCATTTTACACGCCTTCATCTCATCACGCCTGGATTATTGCAACAGCCTTTTAACCTGTTTAACCCAAAAATCTATTGATCGACTCCAGACTGTCCAGAACTCAGCTGCCAGGCTTTTAACCAGAACAAAGAAATTTGACCACATTACTCCTATTTTAGCTTCATTACACTGGCTCCCAGTATGTTTTAGAATTGACTTTAAAATTCTATTGATTACTTTTAAAGCTCTTCATGGCCTCTCGCCTTGTTATATTTCTGAACTTTTAGTCCCATACACACCAGCATGTACCTTGAGATCCTCGGGCAGAGGTCTGCTATCTGTTCCAGAGTCTCGACTGAAAACTAAAGGGGACAGAGCCTTTGCTGTCAGGGCCCCGAGGCTCTGGAACAGCCTGCCCGAGGAAATCAGGTCAGCTGAGTCAGTCCCTTCTTAAAACATACTTTTATAGGAGAGCCTTTCTCGATCTTATTGGACTTTATTTTATCCCTTTTATTCTATTTTACTAATTTTATATTTATCTTAAACGTGTATTTTAGTCTTTTCTTTATCTTGTATTGTTTTTGTATTATTGTTTTTTGGGTATTATTGTCTTTACACTTGTTAAAGCACTTTGTAACTTGTTTTTGAAAAGTGCTCTACAAATAAAGATTATTATTATTATTATTATTATTATTATCTTTGATGCTCTGTTCAACGTTAGAGTTAACGCTGTTTACTGTTGTCGCAGTTTTTTTTCCCAAATCAATCTTTTTGTTACCACACTCTCCACTAAATTTTCCAAGTAAAATGTCAATATAACTATTATACTGCTTCATTAATCACATGTTTTCCACTGGGGTAAAGTGCACTGAGTGGTTGGAATGCGCCTACACAATCTGCCATTTTTGTTGTTTTGTCTTATTTTACCCAGAAATCATTAAAGTGTAGTCCTACTTAAGATACTCAGTCTTCAGTGCTTTGTGCAACGGTCTGATTTAGATGTCTATCTGAAATCTGAGTATCTACTATATCTAAGCCATAGTCAGATCTATCTTTGTGAAACCGGCCCAGGTCTTGACGCGCTGATTTCCAGGCTAAGGAGACACCTGACTGTTTGTAGGGATACTTGAATACTAAAGTCACCGGGGCAGTATTGCTGTCAGTTTGCCTGTTTCACAACTGCAAAGATTTTAGATGCAAGAGAGCAGATTTTTGTATTTGCACTATGCCAATATAGTAGCACACGTACATATTGACCTGGGGTTAAAATGTACAATGGGGATATGGCAGAGATTGGAAATTGCTGGAGCTACAGCAGGTACTACTGCCATTGCTTGATTTCAGTATGTAAGTATAAACTTAGTGTGAAATGCACAACCTCAAGTGCACTGGTTCTCTTGAATTAACTTTAATGGCAAGGACAAAAATCACAGGCGTAAACTCGCAGTTTACATTTCTTGCAGTCATGGAGTATGACTCCAACCATGGCAAATGTGTTGACTAACGTGTTTTTACATTAGTCCAGCACACCTGGGGATATTTTAACTAAAAAACTTCAAAAACACCCGCTTTAAAGTCAATTCTTACAACACAGAGCTCAACTCAGGGGTATTCGCGTTGCAGTTAAGTCTTGTGGGCACTGTATCATTGTATGTCTATATAATGGTACTATATATTTTTTCACTCTCCAGGCTTGTGGGATCATTGTCGAGCTGATCCGCTCAAAGAAGATGGCAGGAAGGGCAGTATTACTGGCAGGGCCACCTGGCACAGGGAAGGTAAGTGTGCAGTTTTCATTCACTAGCAGCAGTAAATCGTAATTCACTGTGGCTTCTGTTGTTCCTGCAAACTGTTGCTCTTAAATTCCCTTTCTTACCTCTCCTTCCATCAGACTGCCCTCGCCTTGGCTGTAGCACAGGAGTTGGGAAACAAGGTACCTTTTTGCCCCATGGTTGGCAGTGAGGTCTACTCATCTGAGATTAAAAAAACAGAAGTACTGATGGAGAATTTCAGAAGGGCCATTGGTGAGTGTCACTTAAATATTATTTGGCGCATTGGCCATTATACAATTCACTGTGAACGAGGTTGGTGTATGAGATAGCAGTTGTGAACATTTCATGATTGGTTACGCACAAGTGCATTAAATATATAGTTTATTTTGTGTCCCTTCTTTATGGTTGCATTTATATTACTGTATATTGTGTGCTGTGTGGCAGAAGGTGGTTACAAACTAAATTTCACTTTACAGCCTGTTGTAATGTGGCAAATAAACGTACGGCTACTGGCAAACAGTTTATTGAAAACGAAAGTCACAACAAGAGTAAGAAAATGTTAAAATAAAGAAATGCAGATTTTAAAAGTCATGTAATTGCTCAGACTTTGGACTGGGATGCTCTATTGAAAAGTGTGTGTGTGTGTGTCTCAAAAAAAGCTGTTTCAAAACCTCGCTAAATGAGAAAAATATCCCTTAGTGTAAAATGACCGTATATGTTCAACTCATTCCCTCAGTGAGGAGTCCTTGAGCAGAAAGGGCACGGTGTCCTGCACACACTGATCTCATGAGCTGAAAGGCAAAACAGCGGATTTGTGAGACTGGTGTTGAGAAGGAAGTAAGGCTGGAGAGGGGGAAGGGGTCTGCATGACTGCTGATGGTACCTGTCGCAGGGAAGGAAATGGAGCTTAGGTAGAGGGAGAGGTGGTCATCAGCACCTTTGCTCCTCCCCTAGAACAGGATCCACAGAGGGGTAGGGGGTTTCATTTTGAAGTTGTCATCACTCCATCAATAACCATGCCGTGACACACCTGTCTTAAGCATTGCTTTCTGACCCTCACCACAACGGATCAGCCACCTGTGTGCTGCTCATACTCAGTGCCACGGGCTGCATGAAAGAGAAACAAGAGTGTGGTCATGTTACACTAGATGATGCCCAGACATTTCATGTGCACAGGCACACATGAGCTCTATCTCTCTCTGTAATAAAATGTATTGTTTGGTAGACTGAAGGATGTGGCAGCTTGGTTCAGTCAGGATTATAAAGGCCTGATTGAGTTCTCACTCTGTACTGTGCGTGCGTGTGCATGACTGTGATGTCGCCCACATTCAGGACTGCGTATCAAAGAAACAAAGGAGGTGTATGAAGGGGAGGTGACAGAGCTGACCCCCTGTGAGACTGAGAATCCCATGGGTGGCTACGGGAAAACCATCAGCCACGTCATCATCGGTCTGAAGACGGGAAAAGGCACGAAGCAGCTCAAGGTCAGACTTAGATCTATAATCTTTCTTTCTTTTTTCAATCGTCTTTCATTTGAAATTCTCAAGGTACTTCACATTTGGTTAAAAACTTATATGGTTATATCTTTACACCTAGCAATAACCGGTATCCTGCATCCAGGTTTGGTCTAAGTCTGATTTGTTTTATCTGTTTCTGTTGCAAAACTCATACCTGAACATTGATAAGAAAACTACATTTTCTTCCTCCCCATGAGTATCCTGGCAAACTGTATTTTATTGTTTGTTACATTTTTTTAAATATCTTTTTAAAATGTCACTGAACAATTGTGGAGATGGCTTTATAATCAGATGTAATATCCCTTGGAAATTTCAAGTATAACGTGCTGTAATAACACTGATGAACAAGGTATAGCACAGTGTCTTATTTAAAAATCTCTTGTTTCCTTAGCTGGACCCCAGTATTTATGAGAGTCTTCAGAAAGAGCGTGTGGAAGTGGGAGATGTCATCTACATTGAAGCCAACAGTGGAGCTGTCAAGGTATTGCTGTATTACTTTCATGTGTTACTCCTTCACATCTTAAAGTAGCAAGAGATGTGCATAATGCACTTATAATTCACTGAATTGCTTCACAAGCACACAAATGAAACATTTCAAATACAAATTGTAAGAAATATTTGGTTAAATCAAAGTTGGGTGTTTTCTGTCTTGCATGTCCTCTTCAGTCCTTCATGGTGGCATTTTTTCATCCCTTTCAGCTCTGCTGCATTTCTGCTGCACTCTGGAATGAGCCTCTCTCATTCCTGCAGCTCTTCATGCTCCCTCTTATCTCTACATCTCCCACAATACCTCTTTTCCAGCAGCGGGGCTTGTGGGCTGTGTTGACAGGCTGCGATGATGGCTCCTTTTAATCGGTGCAGGTGGGCCGGGGGGAGCGTAGGCCGGCTCAAGTCAGAGGCCAAAGGAGGAGGGCTGGACGACACATTTGTTACTGTTGACAGCCGTATCATGACCTGCCCTCTGAAAGTCTTTCATCCCTCAGCCACATGCCCTCCTCTCTGAGATGGGCTGGCGCTGGGTTCAGTCACACACCTGCTCTCCCTCCTCCCCTGTGCTGTCTTTTGTTTCACTGTTGGCCGGAGCAACGTGAGACCTTAATTTTTGTTAAACGGTGGGTAGATTTTAAAATGTATTATATTAACACATTTTGGTGTTGCTGTGTCTTTGCAGAGACAAGGTCGCTGTGACACTTTTGCTACAGAGTTTGACCTGGAGGCTGAGGAGTATGTGCCGCTGCCCAAGGGGGATGTCCACAAAAAGAAGGAGATAGTTCAAGATGTCACACTGCACGACCTGGACATTGCAAATGCCAGACCCCAGGTATGTAACTGCAAATGTCCTGTAAGTTATAGCTGTTAATAGCTGTTGTTTACGTCCTCCAAAATAGAGTTAACCCCTATGTTTTTGAACATAATTGTTCATTATTGGATTGCAGGGAGGCCAGGACATTCTCTCCATGATGGGACAACTGATGAAACCCAAAAAGACAGAAATCACAGGTAGAGAAAACCTGAGAACTTCCCAGCTCACATCACCTGGGCCCTGTTTCAGAAAGCAGATTTAGTGAAAACTCTGAGTATGTTAAGCCCAAATGAGGGAAACTGGGTTTTTGGTTTCAGAGACCAAGATCAGATAAAGTCTAGATCAGTAACTTATGCTGTGAACCTAATCTCGAGAGGAGGTTTACTTCAACAAACACTGAGTTTCTCTCTGACACCTCCCCTCCTGCGGAGCCTGAAGCGGCAGTCTGACATTTCCTCATTCATACTGTTGATATCAAAGCACATATTGGAACGCAATTACGTCTTTAGAAATATCGATATCACGGTTAGATAGGCTATTAGTTTTTTGACCGATTTTATGATCAATCTGTCATCGATGTATGGACAGAGAGTTATCTTTGGACATCATGGATTTATCCTCGGCACAGAATAAAATCCATAAGCTAGACTGTCCTTCTTTATAACACAGTGACTCCGTGGATATTAAGGCAGCTGTCAGGTTGGCAACAGTTGCACAAAAACACTTACCGTGAGCCACATTGCTGCAGTAATCACTGTTTAAACTAATCTGTACAAAACTGATCAATGAACAGTAACCTTTCATTTTGTAGTTGCACTGATTGGAACATTCCTATCGTAGTTATCATACTGGAGATAATGTGACTATTTCTGAGTGAGGATGACTGTGGTGCAGCTGAAACAAATAAATGTAGTTTAAAAGTGAGTATTTCATTACTAGCTGCATAGTCGATGTGTTTTTATAGCATTTCATAAAATATGAAATGATTTTATTAATGTAAAATAGACCTCTAAAGCTTCACAGTCAGTTTGAACCTTGATACATTTTCCACTGCAAAAAAAAACATTGATAAGCTAACCTACTGAGTCGGACTGTGGCTTTACAATCACAGGTTCATGAGTATGCTATAGCCTAAACTATGTCTAATCTGTTCGACTAATATTTTCATCTTCAGTTAACCTATTGCCACTGGCATTTTATTCCGTTAGGTTACAGCTGAATAAATAGCCCTGTAGCCTATTTAAAATGAATGTAATGGGCAATATGAGAATTCCAGCACTTTATCTTAAGGAAATCCCAGTGTGGTAAATGATGAATGTGCAATGCTGTATAAAATGCACCTAATATTGTTAACGTATTGATCCTTCCTCTACTCCTGCATTTTAATATAAATAGCCTATCATGGTGCGTTTGCACTTTTCTAGCTCCACCCGATTAAAATGGAGGCTCTGCCTTTATTTACCCGTTGCCATGGTGAATCATAGTGTCGGATGTCCATTGATGAAGGCTTTTTTTCATTCCCATGCACGCGCTTCTGTCAGGTTCAGCATACTCAGAGTTGACTGAACTTATTCTGATTGGCTTTTCTGAAACCGAAAACTGAGTTTCACATCTCAGGTTTAGTCAACTCAGAGCTCAGGGTTAAACTCAGAGTTTGTTAAACCTGGTTTCTGAAACGGGGACCAGCTGGCTTCACCACTATTTGACTTTTATTGTTTACCCATTCCCATTTTCTCTCCTATTTTAGATAAGCTGCGTGCTGAGATCAACAAGGTGGTGAACCGCTACATTGACCAAGGCGTAGCCGAGCTCGTTCCTGGTGTGCTGTTTGTGGACGAGGTGCACATGCTGGACATCGAATGCTTCACATACCTGCATCGGGCACTCGAGAGCACCATCGCCCCCATCGTTGTGTTCGCCTCCAACAGGGGAAACTGTTTAATTAGGTTGGAGTGAAACCCAATCCTCAAAATTCAACAGAAAAGAGCGTTTTTCTCGCTGTGATGTCAGAGTTGTAGTATTAACAGTCACTTGTCGCTCACCAGGGGGACAGAGGACATCAGCTCCCCACATGGGATTCCCCTGGACTTGCTGGACAGAGTCATGATAATCCGCACCATGTTGTACACGCCACAGGAGATGAAGCAGGTGAGTCTTGAGTGTTAAAGTGCCTGCATGTATGACGTATGCGTCTGTGCGCATATCGCTAATGACGGTGTGGTTCGTAGATCATCAAAATCCGCGCGCAGACTGAGGGGATCACTGTCAGCGAGGAAGCTCTTTCACACCTGGCAGAGATCGGCACCAAGACCACCCTCAGGTAAGGATATACACTGAGTCACTGAGTAGAGTGAAGAAATGAGCAACCTTATGTTGAGCGTCCACAGTGGTTCAGGTTTTCCATAGAAAGCTTTTTTAACATCTGAAACGATTATCACCCTGGCATGCTCTTCATAGCAACAGCTGATGAGGCTCATAGGTACCACAATATTTAGTAATATATTAATATATTAAATTCAACAAATCCCTGTGAATTCAGCACAACTTGCAATTTTGACCAATCACCGCCATTTCCTGCAAAACATTGTCATATGTCAGTCAGTTTGCTTTCGTGTTTACAAGACATGTGTGTTACCAACGTCTCACATTTGCCTGCAAAAATAACAGCAAAGGGCTGTGAAAAACAGGATTCAGATCTTCTTTACGAATGTTGAGGTCCGTTGTTTTCAGACGAGACAAATCACTGTGACACAAGCTGTTGCATCCCAGTCAATTGCAAGTGCTAAAAGAATCATGGTAATAAACCGTATAAACATAACCATATATTATTGTTATACACAAGTAATATCGAGGTTGAAACTTAAGTTTCAAAAGACAATGTTCAAAGTAGAAAAATACTTTTAGGACCTGCAACTCCTCTTACACTCCTCTGTTTCATAAACTGGCATACACTGTAAATGTAGAGGATATATGTCAGTAAACTGAGTGGCTGTCATTTCCCTCTCAGGTACGCTGTACAGCTGCTGACACCAGCCAGCTTGCTGGGCCGTGTTCAGGGGAAAGAGTCCGTGGAGAGGGAGCAGGTAGAGGAGATCAACGAGCTGTTCTACGACGCCAAGTCCTCCGCCAAAATCCTCCAAGACCAGCATCACAAGTTCATGAAATAAAACTGGATTCACAACTCCCAGGGCTGGTGTTCTCAGCGCTGTCATTACCTGGTTGACTTGGTTCACTGACTCTCCATCCTTTTACCATGCTTTGTTTCTTTGCATTTTTCCATCTTTACTCCCTTCACCATGGCTCACTCTCTGCCTCATTTACTGTAGTAGTTTTGTTATAATACATTTTAAGTTTTATTCATTCAGTTTGTTGATTAAAATAATTTTTTGAATATAAAGGAAAACACAAATTGGCTCTTTTTGTTCTATTTTATAATTATGGATTTGTTTATTACATTTTTCCTGACGTTTACTACATTACTGGCACTTACTACTGAGAAACACATGATGGATGAGACAATATTTGCATAATTCCAAGATATTTTTTCATTCATGTGTTCCTTCATTATTATACCTTCTCTCTAAAACTGGGGGTCAATACCTGTTTCAAAAACAGTAAAAACAAAATTCTCAAAAGTTAATAATCAGCTGTATATATGTGCAATCATGAAACATTAAACTGCAACAAGTGTGACTTACGAAGAACAAAAAGCTTAAAATAAAAAATAAAGGTTATCTTGAAACAAAATTTTTTTTTAAACAGGCACATCTGGAAACTGATCTTGAAACCCCTAACACAGAACAGGTGTTCCAATAATGGTCAGAAGGTCTCCTGCTACTTCCTGATTGGTCGAGCTGAGCGCGTGTTCAAAACAGTCTCCGCTCCTGACCTCACTCCACTGAACACAGATGGAGCAGCTTTACCCATTTTCTCTGTGAAGGAAGAGAATCAACATTAATCAGAATATTTCAGTGTTAATGAGACACTAAGAAGGCTTATGTAACACTGTGGCTATGCTCTATATATAAACACACACACTTTATTCCACTGGGTGAGAGAAAACACTGTTTGACAGGAATCCCCCATCATTACAACCCTGCTTTCCTGTCTGTACATGGAGTGGAAACTTGAGCACCATGAGAACCGCCCCTCACACAAACTCACTGCCATAATGTGATCTTAGCTTAACCAGATCCAGAAAACAAGACCATTTCCTTTCAGTTTCATCTGTAAGACTAGTGTCAAATCATCAATTAATTTAGGCGTGTGTGTGTGTGTGTGTGTGTGTGTGTGTGTGTTTCCGTCCTCACCGCACTCCTCCATTACTTCTAATGTCTTGCTCTTTGCTGGCCCACTCGTACCCAGTTTGGACTTTGCTTCGGTCAGGTCTTCTTCTCTCACCTCAGGACGCTGCATTTGTTCATCTTCTTCCTGACCTGGCTGAAGAGCAGTAAAAAAAGAACAAGCACAACAACAAACACCCGTGATTTCTGGCTCTTCATGTCAGCAGACATTCGACAATATGAGAGAAAACCAGTGGTCTTACTTGAGACATGTTGGTTGAGCAGTTGAAGATATGCTGTAAGAAACTCTCCTCTCTGTCTGCTGTTTCTCTTTTTGTCTCCAGCCCAACACACACTCGCATATATATATACAACCTCGCAGTGATTCTCCAGTGGACAATAAATCTGTTCTTGAGACTAATAAATGACGCAATGAGTGTACAGGCTCCTCCTCTTTTCTATCTCCCTGCCTCTGGTTTTTCTCATGTTCCCTGCTGTCCTTTCTGCTGCTTCATTAGGCGATGATGAGATCACTGCTACAACTTGTGGCATGACATTTCTCCAAATAAATCCAAGATGTGCAAGAATATGACAAATCTGAAGTCTGCGTGTCCTCCCCCTCTGTCCTGCAGCCAAACCACTTTCCGACACTGGTAATAAGCAACCCCAGCACACTGGACAAAGTTCAAAAGGTATGACTCATCAAACCTCCCAACAAACTTTATACCTTGCCTGACTCGCATATAACGATATATTTTACTTTTTTTTAAAGGAGCAGAGAGGAGAATAAGCATTGCTCTGCTTCAAAAGAATGCTGTTCCCACCCCTTCCTGCTCATTTTCCATAATTACATCATTATTCAGCCCTTAGGGACCCTAAATTCAGCGGGGATTCGTTCAGAGGAACAGATCAAACAAATAACTATAAATTGTTTCCAAGCAAGACGTCAAATGATCACTAGACTCAAACCTACTTAGCTCCTATAAAGTAAAATATGACAAACTCATAGAACCCTCTAGAAAGAGACATCTGTAGCAACTAAACTGTCACCAAACATTTTTAAGCTTTAAAAAATTTGACTGACGAACTTCCAGTGGAAATGGATTTGCTCCCTGCTTCTTTGCCTCGTCAAAAAAAGGTTTATGTGAACTAACATTTTATGAGGTGTGAGATAAGAAAAAGTAATTATTATTATTATAAGTCATGTCATGTTATCAAGTACAACTGTACATCCAGTTATTAGTGGAATGTGTCACTTAAAATAGGCTTAAGAACAGATCCTCCTGGTGAAAAGCTGACAACATTCAGACACACACAAAAGATCCTTTGGGCTGCTTACAGTTTATAAATTCATATTTCTTCATTACATTGATTATAACACACAACTGTGAATCAGGTTGCCTTTTTTACTGTGCATGACAATGTATTTCTGTAAGCAATGTCAACTGTTTTCTTAAAATACTTTCATTAAAAAAAACAAAAATTAGATCCCAAAACAGTAATGACGTGTTTGTTCACTCTTCTATGTGCCAACATAGGAACGCTCCTGTAAAAACATGCCAGCATTATATACACACACATTCACATACACACATATCAAGTCTATTTTAAAAAGATGTTCCCTCGTTGTTTTCACTAACTGTCAGTCAGTAGCTCCGGTTTGTAGCGAAACTTTGTTCCAGTCCAGCACACCCGCTTCAGGTCTGATTCAAGTTTGTTTCTTTGTGTATCGGGGCAAGAGCTGAGTCTTCACAAACTGAATAAGCTGAGTCTCCGTGAGAAGAACAGCTACAAACACACAGAGCAGACACGCGGCACCTATGGCGATGTGGACCAACCTTAGCAACCAGCCGCTCTCGCAGCAGAACACACGCTGAAACCACAGAATAAAGAAGCTCAAGTTAGGGCCACTGACTCGTACAAGACTCAGTACAGACTATATGGGGGAAAAAAATTGCAATGTAATGGTTAAATATTTATAGATAAAAAGGAAATAATAAATGAAGTGACATGACTGTCTTGTACCTCAGACAGCACTGTGACAAAGGCACTGACAGCAAGGGCCAATAGTAGGAGCGGGGAAGGCAACAGGCCTCGCAGAGGTTTCCACTGACTGGACTGGAAGTAACGGTGTATGTAAAGCAGGCTGTGCAAAATGCGGAGGCCCATGTTAAGGCAGTTTGCCAGTATGAAGCCCACAGCGCCGGCCCACCATGTCAGCACGTATGACAGTAACAGGAAAGACACAGAGAGAGCCAGCATCACCAAGTTATACCTGAGGACAAAACACAAACACAAACACAGTGTTAACTGGCAGGTTACATGATGTGTAATAACTGAATGTACACGTCTGTGTATACATTATCTGCATTCTTACTTGTCAACCTCTTCTTGGCTCATGGCAGCAAATACGAAACACTCTGTTACACCATTTACAGCGAGCAGGAGAACATAGCAGCTGTAGCAGCGCAGCAAGGTGGGACCTTTAACAAAGGAACTAAGAATGAGCTGTGACAACCACAACAGAATCTGTCACAAATATCCAAAACAATCAGTGGGTTTGTAGCTCACTTACCTGCCCCACTGCTCAGTAGAGAGCCGCCATAAATGTCCAGAGCCAAGTGAGAGTAGGCGTACCCAAACACTGTGATGATCAGACCAATCACAAGCACCAGTTTCAGCAGACACTCCAGGACCTCTGCTGCAATGGCAACTTCTTCCTGTAGACAAAACCCACAGCGATGAAGTAAAACCAACAGCAATTGCTTCCCAGACGTTCACAAAGACGTGTTTGTGTTTGTCTCACACCTGTTTCTGACTTTTGACATCACGTCCTCGTTCCACCACTTTGCCAAAGAAGATGTAGAAGCTCTCCTCGATGGGCAAGAAGATGAAGCGAGCCACCATGGAGCCCAGATTATTGACAATGTCATAAACTCCCTGGTCTCCAAAGCTGAGGACGTTCAAGAAGGTCATGACATAACGCTCACCCTCTGTCAGGATCTGCTTCAGGAAGGATTGCTTGAAGAAGCTCCATGTGAGCCGGGCCAGAGTCCAATCAACCAGAGGCTATAAACAGAACAGATGAAGATCTTGTAACTCATCAGTTTCATTTTGTGAAGATAGATCATAAATATATTGTCCTGCCCTACTACCTCTCCATCAGCTCTACAGGGCAAGAGATCTCCAACACGGTGCAGAGGAAAACTCTTCTTGGCTGCTTCTTTAGAGCCCAAGAAACGAATGAAGTAAACAGCATAGCACAGCACCAGGAATCCTGTGTACATCAACTAAGAAAAGCCTACATCTTAAACTCGTTACATACAGAGGAAGCAATTACATAAATAATGCAGAAGACTTAAGCTTATTTCTTACATGAGCTGCAGAGAAGATGTAAAGGCCCCATTCACGGGCAAACACCACCAGCACCACTGTGATGCTGCACTTAGCGATCATTGCTAAGCTCTCAGCGACAACCTTCAGTCGGACAAACATGTGAGCTTGAGCCAGGACCCAGAGGGGCTCAGCCAGGAGTTCCTGCACTCCTGACAAGGCGAACAACACCACAGCAGGGCCGTAGTAAGGGACGGTCTCGGTGTCCGGGACCTCCAGGAGCCATAGCCACACACACACCAGCAAGGCTGCCCATAACACACCCAGAGGCAACCTGAGAGGTAAGAAAGGCAAAGATAAGAACATCCGAGCAGAAAAGATGAAACGCACATCCCATACCTTATTCATTTTGTAAAACCAACTCACGTCAGCCATAGCAGGTTTATAACTTGTCTCCAACTGTGGTTTTCCCCAGAAACCCCACTCAGGCAGGCTCTCCGGAAAGCTTCTCTGGATAAAAATACTAATGTGGAGTACAGTAGGGTGAGCCTGCATAATAAAGACACAGACACACAGAAAACTTACAGCAGCTGGTGCAGTGAAATGTGGTGGCACTGTTCTCCCATCTCAGCACCTGTCATCTTTACCTGACATTGACAACCCCAATCAGCTCTTTGGACACAAACCGCAGAGTGAATGCATTCAGCAAGAAGGTGAGGACACGGAACATCACCTGAAAAAACAGCAATACATGTTATTAAACGTTTAACAACAAAACACAATAATTACTGAACTTTAAAACGCTGGACTGATACAGTGTTAAGTTATAGCTCAACTGTGTGTGTTCATGCACCTGTAGCAAAACATTATAAGATGCTAGTGTTGACGCATTCCTCAGTGCGTCCCGTGAACTCATTTTGGACTTCCTCTGGATCGCTTTGTCAAACGTGAATTTAACAATCAAGCTATCCCCTGCTTTCTACGAAGGAAAATCATTAAATGCTGTGAAAACCGCCAGTGTGGCTGCCTGAAAACTGATAACACAAACGCCTAATTCCAAATGAAGAAGTGTGAGATTACATTTGTTGAACAGCGGTAGACCAGAGCCACACATCCATGGGTAGAAGCGGCAGTAGCAACACTTCCGTACACACAATACGAAAGCACGTTACGCGGTGACGTCACATCACGTTGTTCCCACCGTGGTGTCGCTAGAGGGCGTCACAATCCCTCTGATAGTCTATGGGCGGTGGCTGGCACATCAACAATGCTTATGTCCCTTTCATTGTAAATTCCCACTTCAATGTAATGACCAAATATCTGTTACCAACATAATGACTATTTTGTAAATTGTACAATCACAAAATGAGCTCTGCTGAGAAAAAGCCCACGTATGAATTATTTTGTCCCACAGATCTCAAAATCCTTCCTTTCTTTTGTTTTTTTTTTGTCATTATGTATTTTTACAAAAAAATAATGTCCTATAGTTACCTGAAAAACTGTCTATTACTTAATTTTACTCTCCTGAAATGTCATACCAATTAAAAGCATTTTTGCATCACTGTAAGAACATTTGGTTAATATTTATTTATTGTAAGTGTATTGGAGAGGGAAAAGGTCCCTAAGCAGGCAACAAAGTATGTCCTGACCAAACAAGTACAAAACTATCTTCTGTTGATTTTATGGGCCCACCAAAGATATAGATATTTTGTTATTTGATTTATGTATGCATCCACAAAACATAGTGAATCCAAGAGATAACATGTTAAAGGCAAGGCAAGTTTATTTTAATAGCACATTTCAACAAGGCAATTCAAAGTGCTTTAGATAAAACATAAAAGCAACATAAGGGAATATAAAAAGACATTTAAAAACAACTAACAATAGTTAAATAGAAAATAAAAACAAGAAGAACAGGAGAGTAAATGTTATAGTGCATTGTATGATATTAATCAACGGGCTCAAATATGATAAAGGGAAGTGGCAAACAAGTCTTCAGCTTTGATTTAAAAGAACGGCGTTTCAGCAAACCTGCAGTTGAGAGTCCTGAGAGGACTGACTGCTTCATAACTTAACAGCAAATCATTCAGTGATTTATAAACCAACAGTAATATTTGACAGACAGGAAGCCAGTGTAAATACTTCAGAACTGCAGTCATTTGATCCACTTTTTTGGTGTTAGTGAGGTTTCAAGCAGCAGCGCTCTGAATGTTTCAGAGACCTGTGAAGACACCATATAGTTGTAGTCGAGTCAACTGAAGATAAATGCATGGACAAATTTTTCCAGAGTGAGAAGTTATTTCCAACATGGTCCCAAGATGTTAAAAACCAAGATAGACAGAACATATAAAAGTACACAACATCTTCAAAATACATTAGTGTAAACAAATGCCAAAATTAACGTACATATCGTAATACTAAAATACCCCCTTCATTAGTTACCCGTCATCTGCATTATAGATAAGCCCTGATCTGACCAAACCCTCTAAAATGTCCTCGCTTTTGAGAACTTAATCTTTCATAGCACAAGGACAATGTAAACTCTACCAGCTTTAAAAATATCACACAATACCAGGGAGTTGATGGTTTTTTAATCAGATGTATAAGATGGAGACAGTAAAAAAAGTACATCCTTAGTGAACCAATATACATGTCATAACAATTTACATATACCTCATCTATATACAGCATTTCAAGGATTTTTCACTCACTGTTTACAGTCCTGTACCTTTACTGAACTTTCTGC
The DNA here is from genome assembly GCF_021292245.1 of Micropterus dolomieu. Taxonomy (NCBI): domain Eukaryota; kingdom Metazoa; phylum Chordata; class Actinopteri; order Centrarchiformes; family Centrarchidae; genus Micropterus; species Micropterus dolomieu. Next base: position 22,528,255 of record NC_060167.1, read on the forward strand.
ACCCGTGACTGCAATCACAGGTTCAACACAGCTGAGGCCAGCTGTTACTGTTTGCATTTGTTCTTTCAATGGCACCGCTGAGTCAATCAGACAATCACAAGTCCTTCTTTGTCAGCAAGACAATGATTTATCCAGTCAAAGGCAAGGATTCAGATGATTCAAAGACAAACAATATTCATTATTAATATATATTTAAAGATGGGAAGATTTTTGTTGGTCTGACATTTCTATACATGCAGTCACTCATTCACACAATCTACATTTGCATTCTACAGTATAATTTATTCCTATAGGTTTCTTTCCCTTTTCAATTTTTTTAAACCCCCAGTTTGGTTGAATTGAGTGTGGAACACAAAATGGCTGCAGTGACGTCAAGTGAAATGTAAAGATTTTCAACCTCATCTGGGCCTTCGCAATCTAGACAAATAAGCATGCACACAAACACAATAACATCAGTATATACAGTACAATGACCCATTTCTATGCTTATCATTTCTACACGTACCAAAGGAAAGAATAGTTTGTTCTTAACATAAGGTCACACAAATACTGACTGTTGCAATGTGACAGAAGAACTGTCCGGAAACAGTAGGGATGTAACCCATGTCTGACTGGCATTAGAACAGTCAGTTTTCTAAAAGGTGCTCCATGTTGGGATTGATGAATGAAAAGCCAGAGAACGCCGTCTGATCCATGGAATCGATGAAGTTCTTGTCGCTGTAGGAGAGGCGAGGCTTCTCGCTGAGGAACTCCCGATCAAAGTTGCTGCAGTCGTTGGGTGCTTTCTGTAATGGGCAACAAACGTATATCAGCAGCTTATAGACGTGTAAACATGGCAGATGAGCCATATTTCTTCATCATTTAATCCTCTGTGACTTGCGTGTGGGACATACCACTTTGGGTTTGAAGGGGGGTTCAATCTCTCTCCTCTCCAGGGCCTGCCAGTCAATGTTCTTGAAGAAGGGGTGTAAACGGATATTGCCCACAATTCCTAGCCTGCGAGTGGGGTCTCTCTCGAACAACTGCAGGGAAACAAAGTCAGTAAGGGAAAGTAAGGAATGTGTACCATTACATCTCATAAAACAGATAATTTTCAGCTGCATACATTTATGTTGTTTAATTTAATTTAAATAGATTTCATCAAACACAGAACTGTCGAATTCTCTCATCCGTGAAATAATCAAACATGAATATACCAGACTTTCCCTGAAGCAAATATTTTGTATAGAAGGTATGATACAGACCAGCTCAAGCAGGTCCTTGGCCTCCTTGTTGATCCAGCGAGGATAGTGGGGAGTATCCATGCGGATGGACTCAAACAACTCATCCTCATCATCTCCATGGAAAGGAGACTGACCAACCAGCATTTCATACAGCAGCACCCCAAATGACCACCAGTCAACAGAGAAGGAGTATTTCTGTCCCAGCAGGATCTGAGTTGTAATAAGATATTGTAAATTTGAGACACCCATTTGCATGATTAAAAAATTTCAGAACAAGACAGCATCTCTAAGTATTAAACACCATACCTCCGGAGCGATATAGTCAGGAGTGCCGCAGAAAGTTGTCGCACGATTCTCGCCAAACACGTTCTCCTTGCACATGCCAAAGTCGGCGATCTTTATGTGTCCCTCGTAATCCAGCATCACGTTGTCTAACTTAAGATCTCTGGAAACAAAGCAATCACAGAAGGATTGGAAATACACACAAGTGATTTTGAAGATAAGATTGTAGATTGTGAGTTTGAAATTGTAAGATTTAATCTGACGATTTTGTGTTAATCAGAATTATGTTAGAATGCCACTTAATGCTTGCTTGTTTTGAATTTACTTTTAGAGAATTAGGAAGTGATTAAAAAAGTGTGAGAACATTTTTTTTTTGCCAGCTGGACTGTGAAACCTCGAATGCCCTCGAACAAAACTCAAGCCAGAAAGAACCTTAAAACCCAGGACTTGCAAAATGTTTTTCAGAACCAAACAAGTGGGTTTGCATGTTTTGTGCATTGCTGTCACATTGCTACCACTTTGCACTTAAGAACACCTTAAGTTTTAATTTTTATTTCCATGCAGCCACTGGTTTTAGGTCATTTCACTATGATTTGAAAAATGCAAAATCTTGCAGAGATCTGAAACTTGCCTGAAACAGCTAATCCATTCAGGTCCATCAAAGAAAAAAATCCACTGTTTATGTGTTAATTTACAAGACATTTTATAAAAGTTATATTATTCTTATTTCCCAATTGCAAGCAGTTACACTATTCCTGAGATTTTAGTCAAAATCCTTGTTTCATTGTTTTTCTTCTGCATTTGATTGTGTAGACGCACCCACAGATACAGTTTCCTAAATACTCCCTGATCACAACAGCATTACAACACAATGAGTGTTAAAATGAGTGGGATTACCTAACCAAGCAAGTTTTGGTCTCTGAAAGTTCTTTTTCACATCACACTTGCAACTAAACTGAAATCAACGTTCTTGTGGAAGATGGGAAAATAATACAAAATGGTCAGCTGATGTAAAGAAAATAGTATTTTACATTTCTGAACGAAAACGTGATATATGACCAGTGAGGTACATCCACATGCAATACACAGTTTTGCTCTGACCTGTAGATGATCCCTTTGGAATGTAAGAACTGAAGACCACAAATGATCTCAGCAGAGTAGAACCTGGGAAGACAAACATGGCACAGACAGACAGATATCAGCTACTCATCTCTGGGGACAGCTACAGGTCTCACTACTGAGTTGGCAGCTGAACACCGGTGTCACTGCAGACTCATTTCAGTGTACAGCTGAATTATTGAGGAGGACATCTGTATGGAGCAGGAGACAGGTGAATAACACTCTCATAATGTGAAACCTGAGAGCGGCCGTGGGCTGAAAGATTAGCCTATCTCTGACCTTCTTCTCTTGTCGTCTGTGTCAGGTGAAACGATTGGGTCTTGAGAGAAGAAAGAGTAGCCTCCGCTATTATCCAATAACTGGTCATTGATTATAAATGACTAACTGACAAGGACAGAATAGGCTGTCAGGTTTTTTCTGTTGAGCTTCTCTCACTGAACACTTTTTAAGCTAACAGGTTAGAAAGTGTACACGCACATCTAAATCTGCTCTAGAAACAACACTAGAATCAAACACATAACGGAATGTAAAATGCAGTCTACATATAGTATGTGAAAGTAGGCGTAAGTAAGTTGGGCTCTGCTATGTGAAGAATGTTGAGATACTGGACTAGACTCTCTACACCACCACGTCAACAAATTAGCACTAGCCCCTGGGAGAACAGGGCCTTTGTTGCTGGTAAAGAGGTCACTGGAAACTCTGAAGTTCATTTACTGCTTATGGAAACATTTTGCATAATCAAATCCAGGAGACCATTCAGTTCCACTGTGACAACTTGTGCAGCAACACGCAAGCTTATTTACTCTTTTATATTTTAACGTGTGTAAATAAACACACAGACGCTAAATATTAATGCACTGTGAGATAACGAAAACAGCCCACTCTCTTTTTTCTTCACTCACTGAGGGTAAATTATCCATCCTGGCTGAATGCGGTTACTGAGTGAGGAGGATTTCAGCAGACGCCAACACAAGATAAGGTGTAGAGTGGAAAATTACTCCTGTCATCTCGTGGGGGGCCAGATTGAGCGACCGGTTTAACTACAGGAAATGTAACTCATTTTAATGAAATTCTTGAGACCTGCTATTTAAGCCTACACTAGTATGTTCAAAAAGAATACTAGTGTATAAGAAATATATTAGTAAATGCATTCATAGTCTTGACATTCTTCAAAACAAATGTATCAAATGTACAAATTATCTGTGAGATAACTGTTGTTGTAATTTGGCGCTATATAAATAAAATTGAATTGAAATTGAAAAACATAACACTGCATGCACTGAAGTCTACTATACAAATCCTACCTGGAATTAAACCAAACTAGCTTTGCTTCACATTTAAGGTACATTTCTGCTCTGAGTTTGTATGTTTTTGCTCCCACGTTAGTGAACATAACATCCTAAAAGACCCTCACTCTTATCCTTATTTGTCAAAATAATGAACATTTGAATATCTACAATTCCTCGACTGGGCAAAGGCCTTCTACTGAGGAAGTTTCTGTGATACAATTGAAAAAGCTCCAGAAATGCCACTAATGGTCCTTACTGTGTCCTATTTCAGAAGGGGAAATCAATAAACGTGTCACCATTAATCGGTGGAGGGGAAATCATAAAAGAAGGCACTTCCAGTTTTTTGTATATCATAATAACATAATCATTTTATTTTGTATTTATTGTATCCAAGCTTGGTTTGTGTGTCTAACAGCATCTGCGATTAAATGTTTTACTTCTACTTTCATCTATGTTTGTAAATGAGACTTGTTAAAACTTTAGTTGGCGGTGGTGCATGTGGCACCAAGCTTTCAGTGACTTCATAACACTCTCTTTTATCAGTGTGCCATTGTTTTTTCTACAGGCTTTCCCACTGAGAGGTGAGTAGAGAGGTGGGTGGTACCGCACCATACAAACAACACACAGCGGCTTACTCCTTACAAGGCCAGCTTGCAAGTGAGCAGCAGCTAGCGGATGACAGCCCAGAACCAGCCTATCAGGGTTCAGTATATCATGTAAAAGAAAAAAAAAAAAAAAACATAATGGAGACAAAGAGAGTGACATAGGGAAAGTTAACACAGTCTCTTCTGCTTCAGCTCATTGATCCTGTGTGAGTCTCTGTACAGCTACAGGAGCACGACAGTAATGATGACAGGGAGTGTGTGTTTTCTTACATCACGTCTGTGTGTTATGTCTGTGTGACAGGTGTGACTCACATGGCTCTGAAGAGGTCAAAGCGCCCTTTCTCCTGAATATGAAACATCAAGTCTCCTCCGTTCAGATACTCCATCACAAAGAACAGATGCTCCTGTTGACAAGCGGCACTTTCAGTATTGAGGACACAATTCCAACCACTGACGTAGAGTAGGAAAAGAAAGTGATCAAAACACCACTGAGGTGGAAAGGGACTACCTTGGTCTGGAAGGTGGAGTACAGGTGTGTGAGAAAGGGGTTATCCCAGGCTAAAGCCAAGACTCTCTTCTCTACCATAGTGCACTCCACATCATCATCCATCAGCACTACATCTTTCTTCAGAGCCTTCACTGCAAAGTACTCTCCACGACCCTTCAGCTCTGCCAGGAGAACCTGACAAGTGAAGAGAATAAGAAAAAAGAGAAGAGAAGAAGAAATTAGAAGTACGGAGAGGAGAAGAGGAATTAATATTGGTACTTTGTTGTGTTTTCTGTGTTAAGAGAAATCAGATTGAAATGTCAAGTTAAGTGTTAAATGTAAATATCCTGTCTACAACTCATTTATGTCATAATATCTAAATGTAGCCTGAAGTTGCCAGTGTGTCCATGACATATAACAGGTGTTGACTGGAGGATGCTTACCCTCTCACTCACTCTTAGTCTCATAGTTTAATTCACACTGACATGGTTGCATTGTACCTTGCCAAAGCTGCCTTTTCCCAAGACCTTGTGGAAGATGAAGTTGTCCACGTTGATGCGGGTCAGATGGGTAATACGAGACTGAGGACGTGGGCTGGACCCCTCCCACAGTCTGCCATAGGCAGATCCATCTAATGGACAAGCAAATAACCACACATAGAAATGACTTTTTCATATAATTATTTTAAATAGTGAACACTGAATATTATTCTACAAGTATTATTATCAGTACTGTCCGTATACTGCTCAAATGAATGCGCGCAAATATAGTACATGCGCATGTAGAAAAACACTCACTGACCATTGACTTCTAGTGCAGCAAGCTTGTTCACTTCATCGTAGATTCCAATATCCGGCAGATTAGGCATGTTTGGATCTGAACGGCGGCTCGACGATTTCTGATGGATGGGAAAATAAGGATGAAACAGTCAGCCAAAAAGTTTCCCAGCAATCGTTACCAATCTAGCTGTGGTATAACCCAATGTGAACACATTTTGTCTGATTATTTTCTTAAACAACGATTGTGTTCTATGACTGTCCCCTAAACTACAGACTATTGGATGCCTGTAAAAAGAGAACAAGAGAACTGGGGGATCCACAGGGTGCCAGTCCTTAAACGTTGAGGTCAGGTGTCAAATTCTCAACAATTCATCAACACACACTGAGGACCAGGAGTTTCACATTTAAGTGACACTCACATTCGTTAATAATCAATTTACTATCAAGGAATCATAATGTGTCAATAAACACAGCTAGAATAGGGGTCAGTCTAAGATCATGGTTGACAACAATAATACTTTGTTTCGTAAAAGCTTTCTTCGGATGTCACCTCTCACAAACTTCTGCCAAAGCTGCATGCCACATGACAAGCGGTAATATTAATACTTCAATAGTTTTAATTTTTTCATGATCTTTTAGCAGATCATATGAGGCAGACAAGTAGTTCTCTGGATGTTTTGGTGGTAGTTTAAAATATATTATCGGCTTTTTCCACTCAACATCACTTTATCAATAGGAAGGTGAAATTATTGTGATATTATCTTTGTTACAAGACAGTTCAGTAACACCCTTGGACTTGTACAACATCCAAATTAAGTAACATTTAATTGGGATGTTGTCCAAGTCCAAGCTCCCTTCAGACTCGCCTCCTAACAACTAACAACTCCTGAAAAGAACTCAATGCCATTTTTGTAATTATAAATGTGTATAAATGTTTGTGGAAAAACAAACTCTTATTACAAGTGTACAAAAAAAAAATCTTATTTACTGGGGCAGGGCATTAAAATGTATCAAGTGCTTGTCTACAATGCTTTTTCTTAACTTCACCAAGAGAAGAAAAGATAATGTACTCAGATATCTGCAATGTCTGACAGAAAATAATTTAATTAGATGGTATGATACTTGAGTCAGCTTTGTCCTTCAATTTCTTAAGACGTAACTTTGACTATGCGTCAACTCTTGTAGGCACTTGATTTGACCTTGCATTGAAGGTCTTGTGTCTCCTTGAACTCACCTGGCTGACTTGTGTAAGCGCTTCAGCTAGAAGTTTCTGGTTGATACCACAAAGGTTGGCTACTTTATCTTGACACTTGTGATGGACATTCATGGCACAATCTACAAACAGAACAGAAAAAAACTCTGCTAAAGACAAAAGTACACTTACACCCGAACAATTAGTCAATCACAGCTGCATTGTACCTTCACACTTGAGGCCTTGTTTAACTAGACCCCACAGCAGACTTCCACAGTGGTCGCAGAAGGTGGGACTCATGTAGTTGTTGGTTTTGAAACGATGCGGCATGTCAATTTTAAAGCGCTCCTTCTGGAACTGCGGGGACAAAAGCGATTCATCATCTCCATGAAAAATCGGTGGCAAAGGAATCCTAATCAGTGGCCTGTGACACGTCACAGCTCTGCGCACCTCATCCTTTTCTTTTTGCGCTGTCTTCTGCTTCCATCTCTGAGCTTATACTGTCAGAAGTGACCACACTGCTGGATAAAAAGTTCATGTTTTTTCCCCAGGTGTGCCTCTCTGAGACCACACCCCATCTATTATTCACTTCATGGGTAAGTATACTTGATCATTTCCATGCAACCATTATCTAGGTCAGCTGGTCTTTGATCCTCTTTATCTACCAATATTGATGATCACTGAAAAGAGGATCTTACTGGATGTGGATCCTGACTGGTGTATTAAACTCTGACAGAGCAACACCTGCCAGTTCAACTGTATTACTCTCATTGTTCATACTGTTAAGGAAGGATACTTTACTACAACAGCAAAGACCAGAGTGAGAAATGCCCACAATAAACTGAAACTTTTGGACATATGGAGAACACTCACAGTACACGCTGTACTGAACAAATATGTGATACGTACCACGGTATCCCGACTGTTGGCAGCAGTACCGGTACATCTGCCGATGATTTTGTCTATGCATTTTTTGTGGATGGCTGCATTGCATTCTGATAAAAAAAGAAATTTGTATTCTTTGTACACTGGCCACAAAGTAATGCTTACAAAAGAAAAATGATTTTTATTCATGACGTTCAAGTACACATTTTTTAATATATGCCATCTATGCAGCGGCCTGCTATTTCAAGTATTTCACAGCACAGGAGGTTTTAAACTGTTGTTCACTTACGTCTGCATTTGTAGCCTTGCTTGTTGAGTCCCCTGTGGGAGACAAAGTGACAAAAATGGGTCAGTTTGTATTATGGTTGGATCATGTGAATGGTTTGCTGATTAATCACTTGTTAGTCATAATGAACAGCTAGAGTACACCCATGCTGATTTGTGTATCAGGGTTTCCTTTTTCTACACACTTTGTCTCCAATGAGACCAAATTGGGCTTCAGAGTAGATCAGTGGAAGTAGCCATCAAAGGATGACAAAGATTATCACTGTCACAGATGTTACAACTTAAAGGGAAGGTTGTCCTTACTGGTTTTATCAATAACATCATAAGCAAACAGGTTGCTCAACTCATTTTGAGATAAATCAGCCAACACAGAGAGTTGCTGCCAAATATCAGGAAGTTCCTCAACACTGTTTTTTATCTAGCCATGTCCTTCTGCCTGATGTTTTATTTTATCTAATCGGTGGTTTATGAGTTCCCCTTTAGCTGCCTTGAAGGTTTGTTTATAGGCCTGAGGCGTCGGCCACACTGACCAGACAAATTCTCTGCACACGGAGCAGAAAGTGGGCTGTCTGAAGAACGTGGCGATGAACTCGTGGTTCTTTATGAAGTGGATCTTGGCCTGCTTGATGGCCCCTCGTCTACGGTTCAGGGTAGGAGCCTCTTCCTCCTTTACAGCCTGCTTACTCTCTTCCAGACAGATAGAGAAACACAGATAAGTCATCCCACAACAAATGGTCATTTTGTCACAAATGTAGTGATAATCTATGAAATGCTCATGTGAATGATAACATCATTAACAAGGAAAAACATTGGCAAATAGCTGGGCAGCCTGTGTAACCAAACATGGTATTTAAGTACTTGATGAATGCTAAAGATAAGAGACAGTCTTCCCCATTTTCATACTATACACCCACTTTCCAACTCTACTCCTTGCTAGAGCCTTGCAAGCCATTCCAGAGTCTAGGCTGAAAACCAAAGGAGACAGGGCCTTTGCTGTCAGGGCCCCTACAATCTGGAACAATCCGCCATAGGAGATCATGCTAGCAGAGTCTGTTCCTTGTTTTATCTCACTTATTTTTTTGGTTTTATTATTACAGATCTAGGAGACGGACCTTGAAGAGAATATAGACACTAAAACGTGGGCATCAATTTGGCAGAAAATACATAGAATGCCAAACTTGCCAAATAACAAAATAATAAATTTTAAAGTTTATCAACATATAGCAATGAAAAGTGTTGCCACTGAAATAAGGAGAAAGACTTTTTCTTTCATATGATATGGAAATGCCCAAACTTCAAATATATTGGAAGAAAATTGTGTACGTTTTATCTAAGATTATTAAAGAGAATATTGAGATTGGATTTATGAGTGCAAAAAGTGTTAGCGCTATTAACTGGAAGATAATTAATAATACAATTATTAAGTTTAGAACAAATGTCTAATTCCTTATATACACCATGAAATGAAACTGGAATCAAATTATTGCTCAGATTTACAACATCATTACCGTGCCCTGACTAAGCAAATGTAAAGATTAACTTTACTATTTGTTCCTTCTTTTTATATAAGCCTTGAAGCAGGCTATTACTTAAATCAATCTAAGTATGTAGAAACCTGAAACGCAACTTTCAGTGCAATACATACACAGGCACCAACGCTGAATACATGCTGTTATTTTATATGTTTGGATGTGTGCAGATATGTGGAATGGTGTGAACATATGCATAACCATGCAAGTGTATCCTTTTGTGGAGGTTTATGTGTGTGTGTGTGTGTGTGTGTGTGTGTGTGTACCCATAGGCATATTTTTTTATTTATTTAACCGTTATTTAACCAGGTAGGCCGATCTGTATGTTGTAATTGTATATGCATGATTTTTGTCTCTTTTCTGGTTTAGTGTGTGGGTCTAAGTTTGAAAAATACTGTGGAGGAGAATGAAATTATAAATAGTCAATTTGTTTTTGTTTCTATTTAAGCTCCAAATAAAAGGTTATGACTGGCGACCTGTCCAGCGTGTACCCCGCCTTTCGCCCGATGTAAGCTGAGATTGGCTCCAGCCCCCCGCGACCCTGTACGTGGGATAAGCGGCTGATGATGGATGGATGGATGGATAAAAAGTTATTTTAAACCATTAATGGAATTTACAGAACACTTATTGTATCGCAATATCGTTACCGTAATCTTAAATGACATGGGTCATGATAGAAGAAAACAAAGCAACCATTCAATTATATAGATTACAAGGAAAAAAGGGCAGAGAAAAGAGGAAAGTAGAGAATGTTTCCATTTTATTTCCTATACCTGCATCCACTCCCTCCAGAAAATACTGCACAGCCATCATCACTTTCCCTGAAGGGTGGAGATCCACCTGAACACACAAACACAGTTAGACACACAGACATTTACTCACAGACAGCCTGAGAAATTGCTCACATGGACAGAGGACTGTACCCAGAACTCAGCGCGCCCGTTGGCTTTCTTGCAGCGCTCAGCAAGGACGGACACTCCAACAGTGACCTCAGCCAGAGGCTCCTCTGCTGTCTTCATCAGCAGTACCTCGAGCACACGGCCCTCATAGATGTGTGCATCAAAACTGGCCTTCCAAGCCGGATACATGGTGGGTTTGCGCTGAACCAGGGTCTTACCTCGTTCTAGGAAAAGGAAGATGTACGGAAAGAGAACAGACAAAAACATCTTTTCGTGTTTTCAAGCGCTGGAAGTTAGAAGGAAGTAAATGCTTTTTTAAAGAGGTGACCACTTCTGTAAAAGACAGGGTAGTGTACACTATCAAAGAGTTTCTCACCAGTTGTCAAGGCCTCCTTCATCTTGATTGCACAGAAGGGAGCGTCGGCCAGAGGAGGCAGGACACCCAGGTCGTAGGAGTTAAAGGCAATCCTCAAGAAAGGAGCCATGGTGATGAGTACCAAGGTACCCTTGTTCTCAGAGTCAGACAATCACAGTGTTGGTGGCATTTACCTATAATGACACACACAGCTACAGTTCAATATCATATCCACTTATGATATGGCATACATAAACACAGCTCCACATTCTTGTGCAGCAATGCTCCTGGCTCACATTTAAGCATTAAGATAAATGCTACAGGTTAAACTACATAATCTTTATGTGCATTGTGAGACCAAACAATATCAGAAAAAGGAGAGAGGATAATACTCCTTTAATTAACATCTGAGAAATAAACTTCAAACACATTCCTGACACCTCCCTGTCAGACACCTGCACACAAAAACAGTAGACGGCTGTGTCAGCGAGGACAGAACAACTACTGTTGAACCACACGTTTTCACAGAAACAGTTTTTTTTTGTCCCTGGTCCCAAATATGGTTCTTGGAATTAAAAGAAAAATAAAATAAAAATCATATGACATGTATTTTGTATTCCCGCGACCCTGTACGCAGGATAAGCAGTTGACGATGGATGGATGGATGGATGTATTTTGTATTTATTTCACATATATTTTTTATCACAATTGCTATATCTGACTTTTTTTTGGGGGGGGGGGGTTAGAGGTGAAATACATTCTGATAGTGACATGTTGGTGAGAGATCAATGCTTGGCAACAACTGCTGCATGCACGATTTGCTGCTTGCATAACTTTACATGTACTACAGATGGAGCGACCACTTTTTCTATAACATCCTATGCACCACCGGTTTCTGTTTGTATGGTGCAAAAGGTGTTTCCCATCAACGTCATATTCTGGCCCGGCACTTTAGTCACACCCTTGCCCTCATACATGCCTAGACTGTTAATTCCACACCTCTACAAATACAACCACAGTGTCAAATGTGCTTGTATCATTTGCACATCTGCTACTTGGTTGGTTCCCTGTCACTGTGTTATCTTGACTGTTTAGTTTCTGAAAGGTAGCAGCTGCAACAGTGGAGGTGTTCGCCAATGCTACAAAGGCAGAGCGAGCCTCAGCATGTCACTAATCCAAATACAGGCATGCAGCGCACCACAGTAGGCCTGGCTGGTATTCACAATCCTAAACCTATAATAACCACCCACTCTAAGGCCAGAAAAGTAAGACACAGAAAAAAGGTACAGGGAAGAAAGAAGTGTGTGTGTGTGTGTGTGTGTGTGGGGGGGGGGGGGGGGGGGGGGGGGGGGGGGGGGGGGGGGGTGATGATGAATGACCATGTTCATTCACTGACTCGCTGCTGTGAGCTGTGATGTCAATAGCAAGCACACTGTGTGACTGAGGGTGGTAGAGATTGATTACCTAGCAAACTGTTCATGTGCAGTTTCGATTTGTCCCCTCTGTGAAATTCCGTAGTTATGCCCCATGTACCAGCATACTGTAACATTTTTTACATACGTTTCCTGATACCTGCATTAATGACTAACTCAAAAGTGTGTTTGTTACCAGAAGAAGCAAGAACTTTTACAAAGGCTAAATTATGTTATTATATTGTTACACCCAGAGAGTAATCACACTAAAAAAAACTTTGTGTATGTTTGCTTGTATTTGAACACCATATCTTAAAATATAAGATAAGCACCTATAATACAGGTATTGGATGCCTGGTGTATAATACAGTTGTAGTAGTGGCATTAGTAGTCAAGCGTGAGTGCTGGAGACTGAACCCTATAGTAACATTACTATCAAGTTACTTGAAATAATAAAATAATAAGTGAAGAACAGAGAGATGGGGGCGGGGGCACCCTTCATCCACTGTGACAGGGGAAAAAAAGAGTGAAGTAAAATACAGAAAAAGAGAGGGAGCTGCTATATATCTGGGTGTAAAATGCATCCTGCCTGTCTGCCTTAAACTATAGTCTTTCTGCTCGTGATGGGAACAAGTCCTCACAGGTCTCTGAGTCTTACACACACACACGTTGTGAAATTGTAACAGCTATGAACATCAGGTAGGCCTAACTAGTTTTGAATCCTGCACACGATGTTCAAAGACTATACCATTGTACAAAACACTATGGTGGTCACAAAGAAACGTGTTGCTGCTGTTACAAATGAGGGCAGTTAAGAGAATCAGCATCGACCGAAGAATCTGTCAGAGCACCTGATTTTCTTTTTACAACATTTCGGTCTCCGATCAGGATGTGGTTGGTTGTCAGTTGCATGAGTCAGATAATAGTCTGCAACCAGATTAATTTTTTGTGACATATGCATGTAACTGTTATCGGTTTATTTTAAATAACACTCCCTTGCTGTTCAGACCTGCCCACATTCCTCCTCACGGTGTTACAACGCATTCCGTGACCCGTGAGATTCTGTGGCCCGGACTAGCGAACGGTGTTACTGCTGTTAAAGTGATCCCGTTGTATTTGGATAGTTTCACACGTTGTTGAGAGCTGTCTCAGCATAAAGTGATGTCCAGTTTGCAGAGTCGTAACACCTCACCAGTCAATGTTTAATCAAGCAGTCTTTTTCCCCAGGTCACAGATTCCGTCGCACCATTTCTGTTCTAATTGCCGAAAAAAAAAAAACGAAGCAACACTATTCAAAAAAAAAAAAAAGTTAGTCTTTATTATTTAAATCAGAACAGCTAGTTGGCTAAGTAATGTTAATGTAGGTAGGCTTACTATGTTTTTAATGGCTATAGAAAAGGCGTAGACAAAAGCGTAATGTTACCAACATTAAGGTACTGTAAAGGAGTAGCTAACGTTAACGTTAGCGGTCATGGTTAAACGATTTAACGCAACATTGTTTCCCCACACATGAAAGAAGAAAAATAAGAAGAGGGGATCCGTTTCTTTTGCTTTAGGTTGTTTTTTGTCTTTGCGCAACTTTCTTTAAACTCCAAACCTAAAAAACAATTTTAAAAAACCGCAGCCTCACCTCGTCTTGCAAACTCGGTGCTTGTTCTCCGCAGCACGACGGAAAGTTGCTCTTTCTCTTCTTCTCGTTTTGTAGCTCTGTGATTCAGTCGATTGAGGAAGTGTGGCGCGCGCTCCCTAGCATAGGCTGTCTCGGCAAGCTGTGACGTTTGCCTGCACACAGTAGGCTATACACACACATACGCACGCACACATACGCACGCACACATACGCACGCACACATACGCACGCACACACACACACACACACACACACAGCCCTATTTCTTTGAATAAATGTCCTGTCAGTTATTATAAAGCATTTTTCCACATGAGTCGGACTGTTCACTTGTCCCACACACACACGCACCCACATTTCAGATACATTTTACTACGCCCCCCTGGATTAGAAACATAATGGTGTGGGTTCATCACTGCAGACCTGTTGATCACCTCAGCTAAAAAAAAAGAACTGCCCATGCAACTGTAGATAAAGATCTGCATTGGTGAAGGGTGCCCTAGAAATCTTTAGCAAGAAGAGATGCATCCCCCTGCTATAGTGTTTGTGTGGCAGGGGATGAGGTCACGTGGCTGGTATACCGTAGGCTGCGGGGGTAGTTTTGAGGTTTGAGCAAGGTTTTTGCTGGTGAGGAGGTGGCAGATTTGGCTCCTGCAGCCAAATTATCTTTTCTTGTTCTAAACACAACACAAGGTCTCCAAAATCATCCTTCATTTATGTCATGCCTGCATTCGCCGCTCTCTCTCTCTCTCACACACACACACACACACACACACACATCTAAATATACAGGTAGCCCATGTGTGTGCAAATGAACAAGGGAAGCTGTTCTCATCTCATGACGCTAAAGAAATATTGGCGACCTAAATGAGGAAAAATGATAGGTATATTCCCGCAGAGTGACTCATAATTAAATGTTTAGGTGCAGTTTGAACTGTTTGAATGTGCTGCCAAGTGAATGTAAGGTGACACCTGCAAGGAGCAGGCTGAGGCACAGGTGTGTCAGTGTTCCCCTCTCTCCTCTGAGGCCTTATATAACAGACAGATTGTGACTCATGGTAGATACAGGAAGTCCACGGTGGTGTGTGCGCTATAGTCTCCATTGCTCAGCTGCTCTTCTCTGATTCTGACAGATGTACATTCAAAGCTCAAGGAACCCTCTCCTTCTGTTCTCCCTGTAGCAAATGCACTCACATCCACACATACCCTGTGCCATGATCCATCTGCGGGATGAACAGGCTGTGGAACAGGCGGATGTTAAATTTAGCATACAGAGCTTAAAGAGACCCACATAGAAACGCTTTGTTTAGGGACACATACAGCTATATGGCTCTGCTGGGTTAACAGTCAGGAGAAAATATGCAGTGGTGGAAAGTAACCAAGTACTCAAATAGCCCACCTACTTAGATTTTTGAGGTTCCATTTTATGCTACTTTATACTTGTACTCCACTGCATTTCAGAGGGAAATATTGTAGATTTTACATTTTATTATTGTTTATTTACAAATTATGATTTTACATTAAAAAACTACATATGATGAGTTTATAAAATACAGTTTGTTAAAGATGAAACCAGTGTCAACTGTCCTGTCTCAGATCTCTGAGTTGTTGATGGGACATTTCTCCTGTAAACTTTACAGATGGTTTCATTTAAAAACTGTTCAAGCAAATAATAATAAGCAAATAACAAATCAAAGAGTGGATAAAAGTCCAAAATATTAATAGAAATTTGTGGATCAGATCTTTGTTTTTCCTTCTTTTTCCCCATGACTCCAGTTTTTTCCCCTGTGTGTTTTGTCTTTCTCTGTGTGTCTGTGTACTGTGGGCGTGGCAGTGAATCATTCTCCCACCTGGCTCTGGTTACCTGCTGATTACACACACCTGCCTCTCATCAGCTGATCAGGCCACCAGTATATCTACCATGGTTCTTCAATCATTCCTTGCCTGATTATTCAGTCAGCTGCTGTGGCAGTAACTCTCAGGGTATTCTGTTTTTTTTAAGTAGCTACCCTGTTGTAGCCTTCATTATTTACCATGAAACTTCAATTACTATCCTGGGCTTTTATGTGTTACATAACTGAACTCACCCTGCCTATATTTGGGACAGGCGTCTAATTCCTTTTCCATGCTGTTAAATCTGAATAAACAATACTTTGGTACTCATTGTTTCCATAAAATAAAATAAACAATTGAAATATGAAGTCTAAGCAGTTTAGAAGTAGCTCAAGCAGGCGACACGGTGGGCTTCAAGAGGTTTTATATATCCAAAGAATTTCTATAAAAGCCAGACCATGTGTCTAATTAAAACCTTAGTTTATTTGTCAAAATGTGCAGCCACACCATGCCAGTAAAAGGGACAGGCGTCTAATTGGGACTAGGCTTTTAATTGAAGTTTTACAGTTATCCTGTTTCTCCTTGTACTTGTACCATGCTTACCTATCAGCCAGCTATGTCAAACCAACACCAGCCAACCACGCCATTCTCCTTCATTCATCCAGCCTGCTCCGCTCTCTCTCCGCCACTGCTCAGCACCCTCTGCTCTCTGCCTTCTCTAGCAACATCGCCACTATCTCCATCTCCATTCCCTGCTCCACATTTTTAATTACTACATCACTACATTACTTTTATTGTCCTTGTACTGCCTGTGTCTGAGTCTGCTTCTGGGTCCAACATCTACAATCTGTAACAATTTCCCTTTCCAATTATCATTTCACAACCCCTTAGATTTAAATTGCCCCTCCATTTAAAAGGGCCCGACTCCTATGTTGAGAGCCATTGGACTAAACTAACAAACTTTAGTGTATGAACTGTTAAACATAGCTCCACTGACTGCTACTTGCACATTCATCAGTATTAATACTCTTATAATGTAAAATATAATATATAATTTACAGAACACTTACTTTTACTTTTAACACTGCACATTTTGATAATACTTTCACTTAAAATTTTAAATGAACTACTTCCAGTTTTAATGGAGTAATTATACATCGTGATGTATGACTTATTTTTACTTAAGTAAAAGATCTGAGTACTTCTTCCACCACTAAATATATGAATAGGTTGTGATTTTTGAGGGGCTCAATATTATAAGAAGTCCTAAGATAAATAGCAGTTGTCACGAGATGATTAAAATGATTCAATGACTCTAAAATAATTTAAGGAACTTTCATATTCAAGTACACTAGGCAGCAGCTGTGTCAGTATCTCTCTGACGATGATGCTACAGCGCTACTGACCACAGTTTATATATATTTATATTTTTATGATACGGTGTTGTTTTTAATCATAAGACTGTAGAAAATGTCCTGCAGTAAGAAAAAAAAATGTCCTCTTAGAGAAATTATTTTTTGACATTTTGGTAAATACACTGATTCGCTTTCCTGCAGAGAGTAAGATGAGAAGATTGATACCACTCTCTTATCTATCTGTTAAATATGAGGCTACAGCGTAGCTTAGCATAAAGACAGGAAACAAGAGCAAACAGCTGCCTGCCTCTGTCCAAATGTCACAAAATCCATCTACCAGCAAATATAACGCTCATTAACAAACACGTTATATGGAGACATAACATGTTAATCAGTGAGCTTAGAAGTCTTGAAGAAGACTAACTTTGTTGCAGTGTATACAATGTTTATGCTAAGCTAAGCTAACTGGCTGTTGGCATTAGCTTCATATTGAACAGACAGAAATGAGAGTGGTGTCATTCTTGTCATCTAAGTCTAAATCATAGCAGTAAAGCTATGAAGCACAATTCCCAAACGTCCAACTATTTCTTTAAATATAAAAGAAATAGCACCTTGATATCTGAAGGGTTACAGCTCATGCCCACATGGGTGCAATCATTGGTGGTTCGATTCCACCTCGGGACCTTTGTTGCATGATGTACCCCCCTCCCTGTTTCTTGTCTGTCTCAAATGTCACTCTCTAATAAAGGCAAAATAGCACAACACCCTGACTATCTCTGCCTTGGCTCAAATACACCAGACAGATTTGATATCCCTCAGATGACAGCTGCCTGCCATGCTGACATGTGTTTACTTCTCTCTCTGCAGATAGTTGCTGATGACAGAATTGTCACAAGAGAATAGAAACCACAATACAGGCTCCATGTTTAGGCAAAATGGATAATAACTGTTCAGTCGGAGGTGCAGTGTGCTGAAGGCTGTGTGTTTTTCTTTGTTTGTCCTGTTGAGGGAGAGTGGGCTATTTAAAGCGTTAGGGGAGGTGGAATAGGTGTAACATTGACTTGGCAGTGTAGGCTGCAAAGAGTTTGCAAAGTGGGACATAAGAGTGCGTCCCTCTATTCTTCTACCCTCTCCACATCTTTTTTTCTCTCTATGAAGGGTGCCTAGAAAAACAAGACAAGGTGCAAACCCAGAAATGTCAAGCCAATGTCAAGTGGACACAGATATTTTTCCCCATGTTAAATTTCTTAAGTCTTTTTATTTAGATCTCCAGCTATTATGTAATAGAAATCTTTCCTTTTCCCCTGAGGATCTGCTGCCCACACAACACTATGAAAGATGAGAAGGCATGCTGCTGTAACTCACGACATCAACACAAACACAGCATTGCCTTCTCAGACTAAAACAGAAAATGGCCAGGATGTTTGTCAGTGTGAACAGTTCACAGAACTCTGCCATCCGAGCATCGTAGGTAAAAAGGCTATAGATGATCAAGTCCAGCTCAAAAAATTATTTCAGCTGTTTAGGCACCAGTTGTTAATGATTCCTGAGGCTGAGCACATTTAACAGAGCTGAATGCATCCGACCTTATTGAGTAGGCTGTGTGTGTGTGTGTGTGTGTGTGTGTGTGTGTGTGTGTGTGTGTGTGATTGATTATTTGCTTCTCTCCACATTGCTCCTGCCTGCAGCGATATGGAAGTAAGCCTGGATTATGACACTGTTGCTGCCCTGCTGTGAAGAAAAAAGGCTACCTTTTCGACCGTCAGCCCCACATAAAAGCTTTCATCACTTTTTTTTTTTTTAATTAGTTAGCACATCCAAGATCATCCAGTTCAACTGGACATTCCAATTTTAGTCTTGTTTACTCTTCAACCAGCTCAAGTCAATAATTTCCTGTTTCTTGCTGCTTTGCTGTGACCACAAAAACATAAGCAGAAGTATGAAGGCTCTGTTTTACATATAGAATACTATACTTAGAAAAACTTTCCCTACAAATTTGAAAGGAGATAAGCGACAGAAGAGGGAGAAAACAGAATTGGGGCTAGAGAGGGTGATGAATGATCTGTCCTCTATATAGGACGAGGTGTCTGCAAGTTTTCAGGAGCCCCAGAAAGCAAACTTCTGCTTGATATTATTCTGGGTCAGGACGCCTCAGGGGGAGACAAAAAAGCAGAGCAGGCCTGGCCTTTCTTTGGCCGAACAGCACACTGGTCTACGTGTCACTCAGTCCCCTGTGTCTCCCCCAGCAGCTTGGTGTTTCATCAGAACGGGCCACACATGGACTACATGTCAGTGCAGACATAAAGACGATACCACAAATGGAGTGCAAACCGTTATGCAAAGTGGCTAATGTCCATTTTTTTATGTATTTACTGAGCTCCATCAGCAAGGTCATAGTGACAGGAGGTCAATGACAGCCTGTTGTACTTTGATGTTTTGTCAACTTGCCATTAAGAGGACAGAAAGGGGAAAGAGAAAGCACACAGACCGTTTCCATCGTTATGAACTCCTTTATGGTGTTAGCAAATTTAAACTTAATAAATCATGAAGTACAGTAAAAAGAGTATGCAGATCACTGAAATCAGTGATTTGTGGTTCATTCCAAACAAATGTGTGCACAACTGGATGTGAAGTCTTTATACAAATAAGAATTTACATTATACTTATTTTAGGGCTTTTAAAACAATAAAGCAACATACTTAGCAACATTTTTCCCCAATAAAAAAGCTTGTTATGTCAATTAAGGACATCAGTAGCTAAAGCTTTGGCCTCTATGATAAAGGTACACTCATGTTTCTTTTTCAGGTTCATTCCTTTTCTTATATCAGTGCAAAAAAAAGCATAGAAACTATTCATTCACTGGCAGGACCATCTCCAACAATACAGTACATGGCAAAGCTACAGACACTTCTATAAAATTACTCATTCTTTGATACAGCCTGTGCTTCAAAGTATTAGTCATAGAGATGCAGTTAATCCAGCAGAAGAACACATGTTGAAATTAAGTCATAACTAATTAATTTTTAACACTGAAGATCAGGTCATCCCAGATGTGGTTGGTTGAAAGGTTGAAATTTGTTGCTATATTTTTTCAGCCTCCATGGAAATGACTATTAAATGACCATCCAAAAAAGGTTAAAGTCAAGGGCAACTGGACTTGGTTGAAGATACTAGTATCTTCAACCAAGTCCAGTTGCCCTTGACTTTAACCTTCTTTAGATGGTCATTTAAACTTTCTTTGGATAACTATGACCTGGATGACTGAGAATCTTCACAGATTTAAATGACTGTTTGTTTGATCAGCTATTGAAATGATTTACGTTGTTTTGATATATTTGATATGTTGGATCATTCTTTTCCAAAACACATCTACAATTTCCCCATGATTTGGAGGAATGTCTCTGATCAGCTGCTGTGAGAAATATAGGTCACGTCAATATAATGTTCTCTTTGGAGCTCTCGTGGCTCTCAGCATCACACCTGCTGTAACAGCAGGCAGAGGACACCAGAGGTTGACAAAGTAGGTAATCGTGTCCCCTCTCCAAGAACACAGTGTCTTCTTTTATTCGGTCCAGCCAGGAAAGTTACAACTTGCAGGCATAATCAAATGTTTTTTATTCCCCATCTTCCCCTATTGGTCTGTTTGTAGCAGAAGAAAGGCAGCGGACTTCTATTTTCGGCAACTCATCCAGAGTAGCTGATCCTATAAAACTGTAGCTTCCTCCATGGCATTTACCCACCTGTATAAGGAGAGGATTTCACATTAGGGAAAAAATGCATGAACTGCAGTTATGCTAAAAGAGTAATTTCAGCCTGCCTCACCTAAAAACTACAATTTATGTGCCAGACAGCAGGACATATAGCTACATTGTTAACTGAGCTAATTTTATGATCCTGATTTAGAAAAAAACATAGCACTATGTCCTAGTGGAGTATGTTTTACTAACTTTCCTGTTTCTATAAATTCAGTCCACACATTGCTGCGGTTCAGAAAAAAATGTTGAAACTACAAATTTGGTGTTGCTCATGTTTCCACTCCAGACATGGTCGCCTGTGTGTCAAGGATAAAAATCCAATCCTGGGCCCCGAATGAGTAATCTGAAAGTTAAAAACTTGAAAACTTGTGAGTCATTCACATTGGCAAACATCGTGGTTTCAACTTGTGGGGAGTCTTTTTTAGCCTCCAACAGCAGGACAGACATCCATACTCCAATAATGGTCCTAACGTCAGAACAGTGTTTCAAAAGGACAGACTAATATCTACCTGAATTGCCAATCTCTAAACATCAAGTGCTGCTCACCTCTGAGCTGTGTAGTTGTCCGAAGCTTTAAAGGTGTAATACAAAGTGTTTTTGTGGTAAAGCTGGAAGATGTTGGCCTCCTCTTCTCCCTCCTGCTTGTCAGGTAGCTTCACTGTGAAACCCAGCAGAGGTAAACTCTCTGACGCTACTTTCTCCTGCAGACAGAAAAACCCATCAGTGGAACAGAAAAAGATTTTAAGACACAGTGATCAACTTTGGGCGTTTCAGCACTTTTAGTCATTTTCAGACAGCTGATGGCTATAGACCTCACTGTGTAAAGTCTGTTCAAGTGTGAATTATGTGCTGTTCAGGTTAAAGGGGAGTGCTTGTTTCCCCTCACCTCTTGGGCTCGGTAGGTGTAAAGCACCTTGTCTTTTAGAAGGAACCACAGTCTCTTCCAGCTCCTCTTGCTCTTCTTGCTGCGCTGTAGACTGCCACTAATGGATCCTTCCTCTGACAATGTTACCTGCACAACACAGGAGCAGGGAGGGACTGATAACTAGCGATGTTCCTCACAAAACAAGGCATAGCTTTCATCCACATCAGCAACTACTCAGTAATCTGCACTGTGCAGCCAATGTGGCGCTCTCTGCAGAGAGAGAAAGGCACATGTTGCAGGCGTACCTGGGTGAAGGAGGCAGTGCCTTTCCGATGTCTCCAGATGCTGGGAGGATGAATGTTTTGGAACATGGCAGAAAGAGGACGACTGGAGCGGTTTGGACGAGGGCTACTCTTACCTGACTGTGCAGACGCATCTCCCCCTGCATAAATGCAGAAATGTTGTTTAACCACAGCAGTGAGCAGGAGCAAGACTATAACACTCACACTAATTACTTAACGTGGCAGGTTCAGTGTGCAACCTTCTCTGAACTATACACAAGGGCGTCACTTTGTGTTGAAAAGTGGTAGGGACATAGGGGCTCAGATTAATGTGATACTTTATTGTCACATACACATACATGTATGCGAAATTCATCCTCTGCATTTAAGCCATCCCTCTAGCGAGCAGTGGGCAGCCGCGGTGCAGCGCCTAGGGACCAATTCCAGATCTTTACCAATGTCTGGTCAATAACACTGACAGAAGAACCTAACATGTTTTGATTGTGGGGGAAACCGGAGCACCCTGACAGAACCCACGAAGACACTGGGAACTCCACATGCAAACTCCACACAGAAAGGCCAGTGCAACCGGGGTTTGAACCCGCGACCTTCTTGCTGTGAGGCCATAGTGCTATCCAATATTACTGCAACATTAGGTTCACGAGAATAAAGATATATTCAAAGCGGAGATATATGAAGGGGGGGGGGGGGTCTGGGGGGACCTCCCCCGGGAAATTTTGATCATTAAAAACTTCAATTCCTGCATTCTGGTAAAAGTTTCTGCATTAGCTCTCAGGCATTGCTTTTCAGATCTGTTTCTCTTGTAGGTCAACACATAAGTTGGCATGATTTAGTCATGTTCAAAGGGAGAGAATGGAAAACCTGGCCAAAAAGAAACTGTGTCAAGAAGTTGTTAAAGTTATTGATTGCTGCATGCAGGTCTTTGGGTAATTTTATAATCAGTAGACTGTTGTTGTTTTTTTAGCTTAAGTTACTTTTCTTGGACAATGCACATTTGTTTCTTGTTTCTTTTTTTTTTGCATGTTTTCTTAGTGTGCAAATAAACCTCTCATTTGTTATTAAACTACAGGCTATATTTAACAAATTATGCTTTTAAAAAAATGGTGGGGACAAAATCAGCCATTTCAAAAAGTGGTGGGGACATGTCCCCAGCGTCCACTGTGTAAATGACAGCACAACTTTCTTTGTTGAATTATAGTGAATAAGAAACAATAGGAACTATAAAGTTAGCAAAATCTGAATTCAAACTATTTCTTACAACGACAAAACTCAGTTTTGCCATTTTCTGTATATTACATGCATTTTACACAAACTGGAGTGTAATCTCACTACCCACGTGTGCAACACACTGATTTTATTTATGTATATTTTTGTGGGGGCTACTTTCAGACATTTTACATCCTCATCCTACACCCAATGTCCCTCAAAACTGTAACAGATAACTATCATGTTGCAATTAATGGTAGCCCATGACTTTATTTTCCAAATGCACTTTTAATGACTGCATTTCATTTAAAATAAACAGATAGACTGATGCTGTGTGCACTGATAATGATTAGTTGTGTAGTTTATTAGTTAGGGGTAAACATATTGCTCCTACTGGTTACAAGAAGATTTGCAACACTAAAACGTTTGGGCTGATAGACAGTCAAATTGATTGGTGAATCCTTAAATATGTATCTAAGTTTTCTCACCTCTCTTCTTTAGCTCGTTGTAACAGTGATCGCACACTTTGGCCATGCGGTCTTTCATGTATTTCAGTGGATATCTGTTCCTCGAACAGCTCCGACAAACAATCTGTGTCAAACAATAAGAAACAGTAAGTGGATTCACTAAACACTCTGATCAAAGGCAGGATATTAAAGTATAATAGAGAGCTGTGTTTTATTTGTGTGACTCACTCTTCCGCAGCCATGGCAGTGGTGTCTACGAAGAGTGAGGCTGAAATCTGAGGTGCAGTTCATGCACATCATCACTTGCGACACTGGAACAAGTGTAGGGGCCTTCTCTCCTAGAGACAGCCGCAGATGATCTCTGGCCTGGAGCAAACACACAGAAACAAAGAAAAACATAATTTATCACACTGCAGAGATCCACGACGATAACTTGTAATATCAGTCTCAGTCTAGGTGAGGATAAGCATGACTGAACAAAAATTTTATTAAGTAATGACTTAATATAAATGAATACAGAGGAGCAGAGTTTGCTCACCTCTCCTGAGCAGCTGTTGAATGCTCCAGATCCCCTGGCATTTTCAGTCACAGTCCGGCTCAGAGAGTAAAACCAGTCCTCCCTTTCAATAAAGGAACTGCAAAAAATACACAGAAAATCACTACACTATTACTGCCAAATTATCACCAAATATGAAAAACATCAGCTGCAGTAGTAAACATTTTGAATACTTTAGGTTTTAATCGCTGCCATTTTCCAAACAGGACACAGTGAAGTGTGACTGACCTTGCAGACAAAGTGATGGAGATGTCCGTTCCATCGATCCTCAGTGCATTTTGGACATTTTCTATGATGGGTTTACTGACCTGAGAAATCGGTAAATCACAAATCAAACACCAGAAAGACAGCGAGAGAAGTAAAGCACAGAAATTTTCATTAAAAAGCCATATATTATATTATTTAATACTTAAATGGCTGATGTGTGTTGGGAAAGGAACTTCTAGATTTAGTTGCATATCAACCCCTGGGGGATTTAGATGGGAAAAATGCTAGAAATCAATATGATGTTATGACATTAGGCGATTTAATGAATGACTCTGACCTTCAACCCAGTGAGTGGCAGAGTATTCTTCAGTCTGTATTTCCCATCCTGTTGAGGGTAGGTGTACAGCAGCACGTCATTCATCTAACAACAGACAGAAATAACAGTCATTACAGTAACAACGCAGAACAGACAAGTAAATGCAGATCACTGGACATGTTAAAGGATACATACATACATACATACATACATACATTCATTATGTGCAGCAACTCTCCAGTAGGTGGCACTAGAAGCCAATACAAAATACTTGACTTCTTTGAGTTACACACACACACACACACACACACAGCTCCCCCTAAACCACAGTGTCCACTCCATACAGTACAGATCTCTACTGGTTAATTTAGATGTCAAATGTACAAATAAATAAAATCTACTGAAGAGGGCAGTTTCTCTGAGCTCACCTTAAATCTGAGTTCAAGAGGAGGCCTACAAGCATGAACTTGTGACATCACAACTAGCTTGGGAGCCAATCACAGTGAAGTATAAGACTTGCAGTGTGATGTGCAACGTTAACCCTCCAGCACAAATACACTGAGAATGGACTTTTCAGTGATGTGAGAGAAATTCTCTGTATTAAACAGTTAAACCTTTGGAAAAATAAAAAAATATTTTCATAGTTATCAGCTTTATTAATTTTTCACTGACAGAGAAGCAGATGTAATTTAAGGAATTTTAAACTGGTTAACTGATCTTTTTTGTACAAAAAACAGAAACTAGGCAGAGTATTTATGTATCTCTTAAAATGTACTGTATGTCTGGGGGGAGCATCTACAAATTAAACATTTTTATGATCATACATAAATGAAATACTTCAGTAAATAGATTTCAAAGTTGATATAAAACTGGATCATTAACCTCTGTCCCTGTGTGTTTTAATACTTTTTGTAATAAGAGTGGCATCTCTCTGGCAGACTTGTTTTATCATCTGGTCTCAAACATTAATAATATCTGATAACACATGAT
Source organism: Micropterus dolomieu (assembly GCF_021292245.1). Classification (NCBI taxonomy): domain Eukaryota; kingdom Metazoa; phylum Chordata; class Actinopteri; order Centrarchiformes; family Centrarchidae; genus Micropterus; species Micropterus dolomieu. The sequence goes on from NC_060167.1 coordinate 22,554,074, forward strand.
CATAAACTGGCAGGATAAAAGTTACGCAGCTATGATTACCGACATTCCTCCAGAAGAGACATTTATGAGCTTTTTTAGTGTTGAGCCCAGACCACGAATCTTGAAAACACCACTGGAGGGAAAAGCAGTGCGCTTTGATGATGCTCTAGGGAAAATTTGCGAAGGCGTTTAATTTTCTAATCTCTCTTGATTATAACATTTCAGGGCTATCTCTATGTTGTGTTTTTTATAAACTTATCTAGTACAGTGTGTTCACTGCCTCTCTGAAATGCTCTTTTTGAACTGTCTCTGTCATGACATAAATAAGGTTTTGTTAGTGTGGTTGTGATAGGTACTGAAAAATTATAGTTACTAATTTTACACTCCCAACTTTATCAATTAGATCCTTCTCCTTCCTTTACATCCTTCTCCCTGTTTATGTTAGCATCATCTTATCCATCTGAAACCGTTGTCTACATTAAAGGTGCACATCGGATTAATATTTAGCTGGCAGAATTAAAGTCATAATTGTTCAGAGGTCCTTCAGCTTATAAGTAGCTGGTTGACCTTCCCTGTGCTGTCAGTAAAGAACTGGCTCAGGAAGTCAGCATTCAGAAACATCCTGCCAGGAAACCCTGCTCTTTATAGCTCCGTCTGGACATAGAAACAGACCAGAAAATGCCTGCCTCTACATTTTACAGAGATGTCTTGAGAACTTACTGGAGTTACATAATGAAGCAAATTATTAAAATAAAACATAGTATGGACAAAGTACAACATAGTTAAGTTATATACTACAAACAGGAAGCAGCGTTCACCAAAAACAGATGGCGGGGCTGGCGACTCTTCCTGCTGACCTTCATCAGGGTGCCTTCCTTCACAAAGACCTGATTAAAAAAGGCATATATGCATAAAATTAACAAGTCATCTGATCATGACACCACACAGACGGCGTCTGCAAAAATTAATGTTTGTTTTTAAAATCAGGCTGGCTGGGGATTCCCAGCTAAATGATTGTGTAAAGGGCAACACAGGGGTGGTGCAGGGCAGACAGGGCGGGCTTTGCAGGCAGAACAGACAGAAACAATGCTGTTATCAGACTCATACCCTGCCAGGCTGCAGCAGGTCCCGCAGGCCACGAACACTGTACTCTATGTTGACCAGACGCAACAAGTTCTTCTGAGATACAAAGGGAGACAAGAACAGAAAGACACGTCAAAATAAGAGAAACGGTGAAAGAGCATTGCCAGATGTTTGTAGACAGTTATCACCTGGATCAGTCGGGCATGTCATACTTTGTTCTCTTTAGAAAGAGCCAGACTGTTGAGAAATGTCATCATTTGGCATGTGACTCTAATTACTAGAACTACTATACTGAGTCTACAGCCACGCTAGCAGCTCTTTGAGGCTGTGTTTAGAGACAGCAGTGCTTTGAACTTAAATGCTATGTCAGCTTAGCTAAAATACTGATGTTTAGCTGGTATAATCACCTTCTCAGTTAAGCGTGTTTGCATTTTCACATTTGTTAATTAGCACTGACAACAAAGCAGAGCTATGGCCGATATGGGAATAATGTCATTAGGTTTTTGGTCATAAATTAAAGTATTGGGAACATGAATGTGTGCACCACATTTATGGTAGTCCATCTAGTCATTGTTGAGACATTTAACTCAAAGCCACAAATATGTACCTCATGGTGTTGCTAAAGGAAAAGTCTGGGTATTACCAATGTCATTACGATTCATACTCAGATATCTGAACCAAATTTCATGACAATCCATCCAGTAGTTGTTCAAATATTTCAGTCTGGACCAAAGTGGTGGACAGACCGTCCGACTGAAGTTGGCTAAAAATGTGGGTAATATAAAATCTTAGTGTTCTTTTGCATCAAAAACGTTTTTAAAGCTGAGGTAAGCAACGTTAGAGAACATCTCAGCTACATTTTGAAAGTGTTCAACTGAAAAAATCCCACCCCCTCCCTTCAGGCCTCCCTTTCAAACTCACTCCCCGAAAACACATTTTCATGCGCAGTGAGTGAGCGCATGTAGACAGGCAGGTAGGCCAGCCAATGAAAACAAAATTCAACTGTAAGTAAAGAGTATGATTTATATTTATATGGTTTCATTAGATATAGGAGACAGGTTTAATTAATCTCATTTTGATAATTTGTTAGGGTGAAAATGCTCTCATATTTCTTCCTCTGTGTACATTTAGTCAGAGCTGTACTGTGAAAAGTGACGCTACATTTACTCAGGAAGCAGTTAACTTTCCTCCTTGAATAATCTGTTTAGGACCTAAACCTAAACTAAGTGGATGACTGGGCAGGGAATATCTTATAGTTACAAGGGGTCCGGTTTTCATTAATTTACAGAATTACCAAAGCAGAGACTTTTGACGGACACAAGAAAACCGTACTGTTGGAATGACTAAATTGAGGGATTGTACAGACATGTGTTTTGATGTCTGTGTTCAGTACTGACCAACAATTAGGTTGAAAATAAGATGTGAAATTCATGTTTGTTTGTTGGGTTCAGTAGTTACACATGCATACACATGACACTTACCCCATGTTTTAAGCTGTCGTTTGCCTGATCTGCAATGTCAGACACTACCACCACAGCAGCTAAGATAAACAAGGACAGAGGAATCATGAAAGACACTACATGAAGTGAACACATTCACAATGAATATTCACAGCTGATGAGATGCTTCTTTTTTTTCCTGTGTAGAAAATCACCAAACATAAAACTCAAAATGAGTCAGGAGCCCGGACGTGTCTACAAGCCCAGACTGGGTTGGCTCCCTTATCTGAGATAAGAGATAGCGTAGCCTTCTCATGAATTACACATAACAGTCTTGACACAGAAGAGAGCTGATATGAGTGCCTGGTGGGTTACCACCACAAACAAAGAAAATCTAAATTGGCTCTCTCATGGCTGTCTCCATGCCAAATGTGTGCAAAGCATTTGCTTGTAAACACAGCCACAAACACAGGCCTGAAGGGTCTCCTGTGAGTAACAGAGTGCAGAGTGAGCAGCCTCTGTCCACACTGGGTGTGCTGTTTGTTTACAGTATACCTTGCGTGTCTTCATATTCCTTGGAGTCAGGGGAGAGGTTGTTCAGGTAATCTTTAGGAGGAATGAAAGAAAAATGAATGCAATGACCATGAGTGAAATGTTTTATATTCAGAAAAGATACACTGCCCTAAATCTTGTCCTACATGAGACCCACCAGTGAGGAGCATGCGGTACTGAGCCACACGCACAATGACCTGCAGGAGCTGATGTTTCAGAGACACTTTTTCCCCAGCTGGACTCTGCTGCTGGGACAGATACAACAGATACAGAGTCAACATTTTACTGTTTCATTGCTGCTCATCAGGGCCGGACTGTCATGTCAGATTAATGAAAAGGGTCAAGGGATCTCACTGAATGTGTTAACTTTGGCAAAGAAAATTAAACTTGTACTAAGAAGCAAATTATACAACAAAACTGGACCCTTGAGTAGGACCTCCAGTCATATTTTAAGTGTGAACAAGGGCCAATAACACAGACTGCTGGTCAGCACAGTATGTGCAAAGACCGCAATGCTGCACGCCTCTATGTATCAACACCCTCTTTCTCAAAAATCACTTTATTAATAATGAATAATTCTCTCTGACACACACACACACACACACACACTTAAAGTGATAATAATATCTAACCTAGAGGTTTAGACTGTTCCTTAAAAAGGTGTTCCCTATTCAAAAACTCAAAATAATAACCTCAAAATCAATGAAACTCATAATGAGGAAAGGCAAACAGAGAAAAGAGTTTACTGCGCTGACATTGCTTAGGGTGCTCTTAAATCAGACAGAGAAAACTGCTCTGCAAAGACTTGCTGCCAAGTCTTCTCCTGTGTGGTCTATAAACTGGAAGGGAAAATATTGAAAACTCCTTTGTCTATAGCTGGATATGTACAGTGCCTTGCGAAAGTATTCGCCCCCCTTGAACTTTGACCTTTTGCCACATTGCAGGCTTAAAACAAAGATATAAAACTGTAATTTCTTGTGGAGAACCAACAACAAGTGGGACACAATCATGAAGTGGAATGAAATTTATTGGATATTTCAAACTTTAACAAATAAAAAACTGAAAAATTGGGTGTGCAAAATTATTCAGCCCCCTTAAGTTAATACTTTGTAGCGCCACCTTTTGCTGCGATTACAGCTGTAAGTCGCTTGGGGTACGTCTCTATCAGTTTTGCACATCGAGAGACTGAAATTTTTGCCCATTCCTCCTTGCAAAACAGCTCGAGCTCAGTGAGGTTGGATGGAGAGTGTTTGTGAAC
>NC_060167.1:22558484-22564065 GCF_021292245.1 Micropterus dolomieu
ATCTCTGATCAGTCTTCTCCTTGTATGAGCTGAAAGTTTAGAGGGACGGCCGGGTCTTCATAGATTTGCAGTGGTCTGATACTCCTTCCATTTCAATATTATCGCTTGCACAGTGCTCCTTGGGATGTTTAAAGCTTGGGAAATCTTTTTGTATCCAAATTCGGCTTTAAACTTCTCCACAACAGTATCTCGGACCTGCCTGGTGTGTTCCTTGTTCTTCATGATGCTCTCTGCGCTTTAAACGGACCTCTGAGACTATCACAGAGCAGGTGCATTTATACGGAGACTTGATTTCACACAGGTGGATTCTATTTATCATCATTAGTCATTTAGGTCAACATTGGATCATTCAGAGATCCTCACTGAACTTCTGGAGAGAGTTTGCTGCACTGAAAGTAAAGGTGCTGAATAATTTTGCACGCCCAATTTTTCAGTTTTTTATTTGTTAAAAAGGTTTGAAATATCCAATAAATTTCGTTCCACTTCATGATTGTGTCCCACTTGTTGTTGATTCTTCACACAAAATTACAGTTTTATATGTTTATGTTTGAAGCCTGAAATGTGGCAAAAGGTCGAAAAGTTCAAGGGGGCCGAATACTTTCGCAAGGCACTGTAAATGTAAATTCATGCTGCAATCTCCATGTTGAACTGTTAAGCATACTATCATATATTTTTTTAACATGTTTCACATTTTCAACTTATCAACTTAAAAGCTTCTCTGGCTTTAAAAAACACTGTCTTGTGTCTGTTCATTTAATTGAGGCTAATTATAACTCCTCACTAAAGTGCATTGTTTGGATATGTTATGCAGCTCAAAAAAAGCTGTTGGGAAATGAGACTTACATACATTTTAAGAGTCTGCTGTTTTTAAAGAGACGTTCAGTGTTTAATCGTCGTTCTGAGTGGCTCATCTCAAACGTATAAAATCTAAAAACATGGAATATATTTTTCCTTTGGGTGTCATGAAAGGTTCTTTTAACAGCCAAGAAAACTTTGTTAAATTCCTACTTTTATTCACATAGCGGCCTTTTGTTTGAACCTGTTAAGGGTTTGCATCTTTTGATTTTAATCGCTCTCACACAGACACATGCTCACAGGCCCATACCACACACTTAGCCATGGCCATCTCTGCTACCTCTTTTCATCCTTGTCATTGCACACAAGACAGACACACACACCCACAAACCCACACTGCACTGACATCTGCTGATAACAGATAATGTGCAGAGATAAGTGGGACTCTTGTTAACCATCAAATATGTGATGTTGAAACCAAAGTTTCACTGTTATTTTTACCTCTGCCTCTGTCTTCACCACCTCAAAGTGTTTCCTATTCCAGTATAATTAAAGAAATTTATCACAGTTGTGTGCTTTCCCTTGAGCTCATGAGAGGGCATTTAATTCTCAGAAAGATCCATTCATATCATGTTTTTGTGTATAATTGTGATTTTAAATTTTAATTTTGAGAAGGTTTTAAATGTAGATTTTTTTTTTATGGATTCCATTTTGTGTTGCATTATGCGTTTGATATTTAGAGTTAGAGAAGCGCCGTAGGTCTAACCTCAAACTGATGAACAATGGCTGCGAAGGCAGGTGAAGTTCGGCAGCTGTCCTCCAGCAGGCTCATGCTTCGGTCGTAGTGGCCGATATAAGTGGTAAAAACCAAGAACTCTGCTTTTCTGGACAGGAAGATGTCTGCAATCCTCTGGCTCTCCTCCCTGAATGGAGAAACAGAGGTGAGAGGATAGAGGAGAAGCAGCGTGCACCAGTCCTCAGGTTACATGTCAAGCTTTCTGAGCTGCATTAATGTGTGCAGTCTGTGGAACAAGAGGGACGAGTGTGGAGGGTAATTCCTTTTTTAGTTATAGCATGTAGTATTAACAGCATTGGGTGGTATACACGTCTCACCAGTGTCGGATTCGATTCTCCAGCTCGTTGAGGATTCTGCGGTGCAGGGTGTAAACATCGGGCAGTTCATTGAGAATCTCTCGAAGCCTCTCTTCATCCAACACAGAATCCCCTTCGTCCCCAACTGCTGCCCCAACAGCTTCCCGAAAGTCCTGGCACATGGGCAAGTGTGAAGAAACAATTACTTTTTTGTAGTTTATGTTCAAAATCTCACTAAACTTACAATTTCACTGAAGTCTGCACTGTTTTTCCTCTTTTCTCCACTTCTTCTGCAAAAGTACAACAAGATAATATCTGACAGCAGGGAGTACATGAGCTATTAGATCAGGAAACCTCATCATAGATAAGAACACTAGAGCAGCTGTGATTTGGTCACTAGTTTAATCCCCACACCAGAGGGATAAATCTAGTTAGGGAAGTGAAAGGGAAGCACTTGTTCCTCCCTCATTATCCCTGCTGAGGTGCCTTTAAACCAGTGAAGCCGCTCAGAGGCCAACAGATCAGACTGTTTGTAGTGTGCAGCTTTTACGTGTGAATGTGAATGAATGTTGAGCAAATGTTGAGTATTCGTGCACACAGAACAGAAACACAACATGAACAGCATTTCATAAAAGTTCATATATAACGATGGAATTAAAGTAAATATAGTGTGCATCTGCTAAAAAAAACATATATACATGACACATAACATGTAATTTTTGACAGGATTAGATTGCTCAAGACAGGCAAGCAGACAAAGACGTTTACATTTCTTTAATACATTAAATTACACTTCTTTAAAAAGAGATAAAATGTGTCACGATCCTGCCCTGAGCTTGTCTGTGTTATATTATTTTGGCCATGCCTTCTCGGTGTTATGATTTTGGTTTCTCTGTGTCTGGGTTTCAGTCCTGTCTGTCTGTGGTCTTGTATCCAGTCTTCTGCTTGTTCTGTGTGGTGGTTCTGATCTGTCCTGTTATCTCGGTGTCTGCCTTAGTACTTTAGTTCTGTTCCTGTCCCTCATGTGTTAGTTTCCCCACCACCATGCTTGGGTTCCGTCTGTTGGTTAGGTGTCATTTATGTTCTCTGCCAGTTTTATTAATCTGATTTTGTTCATTCTGCTTTAGTCTCTGTGTAGCCTTTATTATTGCATTCATCCGCATCTGTAAGTTACTTCATATGTGTCGGGTCTTGTATCTTAGTTACTAGGTTGTGTCTTTAGTTCTTAGTCCTGTGCCTTAGTTCATGTCTTAAGTGTTTACTCCTGGTCTGTGTACTTCTGTGTTTTGCCCATGTCTGTCCTGAGTTCTGTTCAAGTCTTAGCTTTGGTCTGTGTTGCTTGTTTAGTTGTGATCTGGATTAGTTTGTTATTTTCATTATTCTGATCTGTTTCTTCTTACTTTGATTTGTTTAGTGTTCAGTACTTGTGTGATGTCTGCTCACCTCCAGTAATCTGCCTGTCATCCAGTCACTCTGTTTTTCCCTTCTGTCTCTCTGCCTCGTTAACCCTGATCCCAGTCACCTGTGTTGCTCCCGCCCTGCTCGTTAGTCCCTGTGTATAAATGTCTGGTGTTTCTGTTCATTCCCTGTCTGGCCATTGTTGCATGTCAGTCCTGTTGGATGCTGTGTTTCTACTTGTTGCTACCTTTTGGATGTACTAGTTCCTGTACTTGTGAGTTCTGTTCATGCCTGTATGTTGTGCTTGGGATAAATAAACCCCGGAACTCAACCTCAGCTCACAGTGTCTTGCATTTGGGCTCACTCCTGCTTTACGCACCCACCGACCGTGACAAAATGTATACTTGAGCTAAAGAACATTAATTCTTTAACATGTAAGTCTGCAACTACCCCTTCACAGAGCTCAGACAGCCTGTAGTAGCCTGTAGCCACTGAGAATATCTAGATATGTACATGAGAATTATATTGCAATTGCATATTTATAGAGAATAGAGATACATCACTTACTTCCTGGAGGAGCTTGAGGGCTTTCACGTGTCTGTGGTGAGAGAAATAAATATAAAATTAAACAGGAAAGTGAAGGGAACCTGATTAGTTCAGACCGATAAGTGATGAGAGAGAGATGTTTGATATGGGAAATTAGTGTGACTTACAATCTCTCCGTATCCACAAGCTCTTTTGCGATGTAAAAGGCTCTGGATCGGCCATCAGGCTGTAAACAATCATGTTATTTACTTGTAATAAGCCCAGGGTTAGGAAGAGCTGAAGCATTTTGGCACCAGTTCAACAAATATAGCTGGCTCCCCTCTCCACATCGTCTCCAAGCGGCAATCAAATTCTAAATAATGAGGGTGGCGTTGTAGTAGCCCATTAACCTCCATTAACCCACATTAAAATCCTGGCTTGTGAGGGCAATTTTGCAATTGCCCAGGGTGAAAAACAGCTCACTTTGTTTTATTTTGTTCTGTTCTGTTAGGTCGTCATTTCTACCTACCATTTGAGAAAAGGCAACAACACAAATAAAATCCCTTTTAAAAGGACAGCAGGTAGCAGTCCTATGGTGAAAACAGTTGAAAATAGGAAAATAAGACTGAACGTTATCAGCTGCTTAACAGATTTTACATTTTAAGTCTAAACTTTCACAATAGGAATCTAAAATTCCAAAACATGCATCCGCCACACAGCCTCTACACAAACTTAACACACACTTGTCAGAACTAACCATAGACTGTATACAAAGGAACTAACCTGTCTATCGTAATTGCTGCCTCCTTCTTCCTCCTCTGAGGTGCGTCCTTGGTCCTCCTCAGCCACCGTCTCTCTCCCGGCATCACCCTCTGAAAAAGTCTGCGGAGCGGCAGCCACCAAACAAACATTGTAGGCTTCTGTATAGGCACTGGTGAGAAAGAAGGGGTACCATGGTGAAATAAACTATACGTTTGCACAGGCTACAGTTAATGATATGGCACAGGCACAGACACAGACACACACAGGCAAACTGTGGCATCTTACATGCGCTGATACTTTTTGTTGTTTTTTTTTTTAATTGACACTAAAAATGACACAGTAACTAAACAGGTAGCTAATTATAATAGCTGATGGCCAAGCAACAAACAACTCAACAATTTGAACAATTCACCACTGACTCCTGACAAACAAAGTCAAAATGATTTCTTAAACTTAATATAATATCTGGTCTAGTCCAGTGGTTCCCACCCATTATTGCTCGTGGCCCCCTAAAATGAAGGAATGCCGCCTAATCACAAGTTATGGCCTTGGCGTGGACAATACTGATGAGCGGCTCAACCACAGATTCACATGTTATATCTGGGTTGGCTGGGCACACTAACTTCCTTGCATCTCCGATAGCTACGCGGCAACAGCTACCTGCTAAGAAATAGTTCGGTATATAGCCTAACCCCCCATGAAATTTCGAACTTTTACACTTTGGCTTTTGTGCTAAATAAACAAAAGAGATAACATTAAGTGAGTTTAATGCTGCTGGCAGGCAGATTTTGATACCTTTGGATAGAGCCAGGCTAGCTGTTCCCTTCTGTTTATGCTAAGCTAAGCCTACAGGCTGCTGGCTATAGCTTCATATTTACTGTAGCCCACACACACACACGATGTGATTCAGATCTTCTCATCTAACTCTGTGCCAGAAAGCAAAGAAATGTATTTCCCTAAAGTTACAGCCACTCCTTTAATGATGTTTAAGATCCCATATATATATATA
>NC_060167.1:22564165-22588425 GCF_021292245.1 Micropterus dolomieu
TATATATATATATATATACATACATACACACACACACACATATATACATACATATACACACACATATATACATACATATACACACACACAGTGTTCTGTCCTCAAATCTTCATTCACGTGAGAATAAATCAGATGAATTTAATTTAACCATCCAAGCCATCTTTATGGTCCTTTATGGTAGTCTACATTGAAATATCACTATAATAAACATATTCGAAGTGTGAATAGTTAAAACATTGCAGGTTTAGAAAAACCAATAAACTGATCTTGAAAGGCCTGCGGTGACAACTGTACCAGGGACAACCAGGGACGCATGTCGGTATTTTATGCTGTGAGATTCTCTTCTGCGGGAACCCAAATGAATATGCTAATTTTCTGCGGCTCAGCGGGGAGTGTAAGCTATGCAAATAAAAACACGTTCTTAAGTTACAGTAGTGATGCAGTTGTCCTCTACATGACCAATTGCCTTGCCAATGTTCCTGCCGTGTTTCACTCCAAGCATTTAACCCCACTGAGATGCAAATCAGCTACATATGAACAACATATGTCAGCAGTTCAGATCTCTGCATCACACATATTAGAGCTGCATGGCCGATTACCGCACGCTGGATCAAACTTTGGATGAGATACCAGGGGGTGCTTGAACCACAAGCTACATGCACAGTTTCTTTATTCGGCTTTTATATCACTGCCTCTGTCACTGCAGTCCTGCTAAGGTGTGTGACGGCTCAGGGCGAAATCTATGGAGATAAATTACAGAAAGAGATAAATTACTTGTACACGTTCTTTTTCCCTCAGGTTCATTGGTGAGCCTATTTGTTCCAGTGATAGCTATGATGGGCAAAGACTCTGATGATTTCCAAACTATGATCTGCTAATATTGCCCCTTCAGGCTGCTTTAAAACTAACAGCCTCAACCACTAACTCTGCTGTCGGCCGGGATATTGCTTTGCTGTGATTACAGGCGCTTTGTTCACTCAAAGTGAGAAAAATGATAACCACACCACTGTCTTTCTTTAGTACCAGCACAGAACATTTAGGTTCATACACTGATGCGTTTAACTTTTGCAACTTCTGTGTTTTTTTGTGATGGAAAAGCAATGAAGAATGAAGTAGTATGTATGAAGAAGCCATGGTTGCATGCTATGGTGTGCAAATGGTCAGTGACAAAACATGGTAGGAATGAAGTGCAACTTCAACAAAAGAAGAACATTCTTCAACTTTACAAATAAGTTTTGGCTCATAATTGTTTTTAGCAGACATTAATAATTCAGAGGACCTGACAGTGAGCTCAGTTAGGGCTGCAACTAATCATGATTTTCATTATCAATTATTCTCAGTCCATATTCATATCTATACTGTATGACTGTATCACTTACGTATGGCCTAACTTTATTGCCTAAATAAAAAAAATCATATAATTTTCCAACAGTGGATTATTGATGTTTACAAACAAAAAATAAATTGTGTTTTAAAACTGTTACTAATCACTCCGGGACTCCGGGAACATTAGATGACGTGTGTTTATATTGATGTTGCTTGGTGCTCAAGATGGACTGTTTCCCAAATGTGAGACTTTTATGCGAAGATGACAGCCATATTATCATCTTGTTGCTTCTGTTTACATTCTACCCAGACGCAAATTCAAAAAAAATGCACTGCTGAATGTTCTGGGTGTATATGTGTCTATATATGTATATAAATAACCGTATATTGTTTTTTAAAAATATGTTATCATATTTTTATATACATTTACTTATAAGCCTATATTAAGTCCTGTGTGTTTAGCAGAACTTTAATTTTGTCAAACAACCTTATTGATAAATAAAATACTTTGATCCTTGATTTGAGAAAAAGACTTATAGGGGACCTTTGTGCTGTTGTTGTGACTGAAGCCACAGGATTGAGGCACCAGCAGAGTGAAGCGGTGGATAGAATGAAGACTGTAAATTTACTTGTAATTTTTTACCGTATGTGTATTGTAGCCATTTGAGTACTTAAGGAAATACAAAAGTTTCAAGTTTTTATATCAAACCAAAGTTTTGTATTCCATTTAAAAAAAAATAAAATAAAAAACAATTGTATTTTAGAGCCTGTACATTTTTTCTTGCACACATAACCACAATGGTAAACATGATGAGAGGCAAACACTGCAGTGAACAACTGCTGACTACAGAACATACTGAGATTGTATCTCAGCCCGTTGTTCCTGACTGGCTCGAGAAGAGCAATGACTCCAAAATGCTCGGACAATTAATCATCATGAGTGGCCCGTATGATATGGGCACAGCCTACAGGAATGCTGGGGGATGGGTTAATGTCAGCACAGCACAACTGATCATACCAACAAATAACAACACAGCAGGGAGACAAGAGGCTCTACCTACAGCATCAACACAGGAGCCTGTTTCTGCTCCTAAAAAGATGATTTATGAATGAAACCGGCCTGTTTCACTTAGATCTAAAGAGACCACCACCACCTCCAGCGTTTCCTACCACCTACCATGCCCCAACAGCACACAGACACATCACAGCTGGGGCTTAGTAAGTCTCACTGCATAGCAAGAGGGTAGCTTCTGCACCGTCCTCCCTACAACTGATCACCACATCCGTGTCTGCTGTGTGATCACAGCATCAGGGGACTCAACATAATAAATAGATATAAATCTCCCTCCCCACGGGCATTATTAAACCATCACAGTGGCCAAGCAGCAATAAAAAAAAGACTTGTGCTCAGTGTAAAACATGACAAAGATCACTAATATTATGTCCAGCACAATGTACATGAACAAACCCCAGCACACAGACACAAGTTTTAGCCATGCTAGTAGCATGGCTCTCTGGACGGCAATGTTGACCGGTGTTCTGTCGTTTTATGCTACCTATCGGGATGTGCTACTTAGCGGTTCTGCGCATGCGTATGACCCACAAGCGTGGTCTGTTTCCACGTCCATAAATCTGTGCAACCTTGCTGTTGGGAATGCCGTCAAGAAAGTGGCTGATCAGTCAATATCTGTCAGTAATATAAAAAAACAACAACATTATTAGTCTATGAGAATACGCTACCCCTGCTATCTTAAATAAAGATGACAGAATATAGTATTTCAACATGCTCCCCATCTCCTTACAGTACACATGGAGTGAGTAGTGGTGCGATATAAAATGATTCTGTAGTGGGAGCATTATTTGATAGGGGATATTAGTCTATCAGAATATGCTGCCCCTGAAATGATGTTATAATATAATCAAAAACCAGATGATGTCATAATACTGTGAGAGTTATAACTTTATGGGATTGGAAAAAGGAACACATAAGGTAGCATTTTTCCATAGGGCAGAGAGACTCAATAGTCTCTGCTGTCGATTTGCGCTACGGTAGCATTTTTCGACAAGGCAGCATAGATCGTCAGAACACCAGTCAGTCAGTAAACCAGACCCCCACTTTGAAACACTTCAACAATTGGATGGATTGCCATAAAACTGTGTACAGGCGTTCATGGTCCTCAAAGGATGAATCCTACTGAATTTTATAATCCTCTGACTTTTTCTATAGCACCATCATCAGGTAGAACAAATGTCTGCGCTACTTTAGTTGATGACCAAAAATCTGCAAAACTAATGACATTCTGCCTCAACTGCACTTTGAGTTTACAGCTAAATGCTAGCACACTAAAATAAATACTAAACATAAGCATGTTGATAGCATGGCTGTAGACTCGTAGTCTTGATTGGATACCTTTCTGTTTCCTGTTCAGGTGGCTGAGTTTTACTCTTGAACCCAGGGAGGCTGCTCATGTCGACATAACCATCAGTCTCATTGGCAGAGGACAGCACCCGACTTGGACGGTCAAAGAAGTCTGTGAATGGTGCCTGGCGGACGGGCCTCCGCTGTGGGACCTGAAGGTTCTCATAATCCGAGCTGATGGCAGGAACATTCTCGTAGTCTGAGGTATCTGTGTTGGGAAAGGAAATGGAACGAGGCTTGGTCAGGGGAAGAGGTGTGAAAGGCACTCGGGAGCGGTCCTCAAAGGACTCCACCCGGATGACGCTACGATTGAGAAAGGCCACAGAGCTCCCTTTTCTTTTGCCATCCTTGTAGAACAAGAAGGTGGAGGCCGGCTCAGGTGAAACAAGAGGTTTACTTGCAGAGCGTGAGTTGAGCTGTGGAGAGCTACTTATGCTGTGTCTATCGAAATCCAGCAGTCTGCTGGGCGTGTGGTGTCTGGTCTCTGCTGAGGAGGACGGGTTGACATCCACCACAGGCTTGCTCTGTGTTTTCCGCCTAAATTTAAGCATCAGGAAACGCTTAATGGAGGATTTTTTTTTCCTGTTTTTCTCAGACGAGTCTCCTTCCATGAAAAGCGAGGGGGAACTCTTCGTGATGGGCCTCTTTGTGATGTAGGCCAGATTAAACGGAGGAGGAATGTCCACTACTGATGTTGGAGTGGACATGCCACTGGATGACAGAGGTGAGTCCCGGGAGAAGCTTCCAGAGGAACAAATGGCACCTCCCTGTCTTGAGGATACTTCCCTGTAGCTGTAGACACCCAGAGACGTGTCCTGTCCCTCCATGGAGATAGAGCGGGGGTACAGGGACAAATAGTGGGGTTTGGCGTAGCTCTTGTGCAGCATTGAGCCTAACATGGGGCTGCTGCTCAGCGCAGGTTGTCCAAATCCACTCATGTAGGTCCTCTGAACGAAATGCACTCCCACCTCAGCCACATTATTATTAACGCGGTGTGACAGTGAGCGGGAGCGCATCTCTGTTGTCCTCTTATCAAAAGAGAAAACATTGTCATCCTCTGAGCTCTGCCTTGGCTCCTCATAGACATGCTCATCACTGATGTCCTGCTCCGTGTCAGTAGTGTCATCCAGAAACGGCACTATGTGACCCTCCAGGTCTTCCTCATCTCTAAAGACATCAGAGTCACTCGGCGAAAGCAGCTGGCTTTCTGAGAGAGAAGATGTCAGCGAGGTGTCAGTGTCTGTTGGCACTAAGGGGGGTATCAGCCTGAACATTGACTGGCAGTCCGAATGATTCAGCAGGGCTTGCTCTGTCTGAGCTCTGGGTTCTTCAGTACTTTTCTGATATGTTTTTGCCTCGGTTCCATTACTGTTGTGGCTGCCGTACTCATGACTGTTACCAATCTCCACATAATCATCAGTGGACACACAGTCGTTTTGTCCATTTTCTGCTGTTTCCGCACATTTCCTGGCTGATATTTTCTGTGATGTGAGTGGACTCTCTGGGAGTCCACGACCTTTGTTATTCCTTGGCATCAGCTCTCTGTTAATGATGTCCTCTGAAGAGACGTAATAAGGCTCATGAGTTGGATCATCCCCTACGTCAACATGTGTATGAGTTGTATCACAGAACTGTTTCTGGTCTGTGGGAATAAAGTCATAAAAACAAATGTTCTGTATGTTTCCACGCTTTTCCTTCATTTCATGGCCACATCTAAACTTCCGTTTGCTACATGTGATGCCACAATCAGGAGCAGATTCCTCTTCTCTCTCCTCCCCATCTGTTAGGAGAACTTGTGTGTCGGTGTCCTTCATGTTGTCATTGATGAGGAGACCCGGTTCGTCCGTGAGAGACTCAGTTAAATCATCTGCTGTGCAGTCACCTGTTCCATCCTGTCTCTCCTTCATGTGTTGATTTTCAGCTGAATAGCATCTTGCCTCCTCTTCAATGCTATTAACAGAGAGGTCTCCCACTGAGAGGCCATCTGTGTCAGCCAGCGCCTCGCCTGCGTCACAACCCTCCATGTCCTCCGTCATGTCTGTGTCAATCATCTCCACCGCCTCCTCAGAGTCAGCCGTGAGTCCAGCATCACTGACCCAAAGTGTTTCCAGGGAGTCCACCTCCTCTGTTAGAGCACTGTCAGTTAACCTCCAGTCCTCATCCATTTTTTGAATCATGTCTTCTTCCTCTCCCTCCTCTGTAGCCTCACCGTCCTCTGCCGCATTTTGTACATCTTTTTGTGGTAATTTGAGGATGTAGGCGTTAAACTGTTTCTCTGCTGGCAACCTGTCAGCAACCGCTTTGTTTAGACCATTCTCCATCTCATGCTCCTCATCAACCTCACCATCTGAAGTTAGCAAGCCGCCATTAATGCATTCTCCCTGGTTGCCATTAAGCTCTGGTGTGACTTTAGGTTTCGGAGCAATAGAGGGTTTGGGACCCCTGGCTGTAGACATGAGAGGGGATGGCAGCTTCAAGTTGGCGTGACAAACTAATCTTGGCTTTGGAGCAACAGAAGGCTTGGTGCAGTCTGCAAGCACAACAGGAAAAGGAAACTGTAAGATTATGTGCTTTAAAATAGCTTACAGGTCATTTGTATTGTGTCCCTGTGACCTAAAACTGCTCAAAGATTCTAGATATCATCATCATGTGCTCGCACTTTGACCATTTTATTACATGCTAAAGAACTAATCGGGCAATCTATTAAGTGTATGTCAGTGTGTTCCTCATACTTTTCAGAGAGCTACCTAAACTTAAAACTGGGCGCTAAAAGGATATAATAAGAGACTTGAAATTAGTAATGTTTGCTTTTTCATCCTTGAGAAAGAGTAGGAAAAATATCTAAGGGATTTCCCTGACTTACTTCCTGTGATTCAAGTGAGAGAAACCCCTCTCAGGCTGCCTTTACTGCTTTCAGTAAAATACTCTATGCAGCAAAGGAGAGTGACAATAAAGCTATGTATGTAATTTATGCATATATTATATATTTAACTTGTGTTAAACATATGATCAAAGAAAATTAAGCTTTTCTTGAAAATAACAATGAACTCAAGAATGTCTAACTCCCCCTCCCAAAAAACAGAAAAAGACAAATGCCTATTTGAAAATATAGGCATTAGACCTTTGAATAACAGTAAGGCTGGATTCAGAAACGTTGAGTTTTTCACCAAAAGGAGCTCCGTTGAAATCTCTTTATTCTGTCAAAACAGGTATAAAGTGAATCATTTTACCAACAATACACTGCCCCCGCTCTGAAATCAAGAAACACTGCGTTAGACACACTTTGGTTTGCTTCATGTCCTCTTGCCACCGCTGGGCACATGAATGCACCAAAAAAAAGTAAAATAAAAAAAAAGAAATGGTGAAAACTAAAACTCTATTTTTTGTCTCTCCACCCAGCTCTACATGGTTTATACTCGCTTGCTCAAAATATACACAACATATCCAACACACAGTGAAATATAGGGTGAGCTCTGACAACCAGCGGTTCAAAACCACTCTCCTCCTATTTATCTCCTATTTATTGTTCTTTACAATAAATCTTCTCACCTGTGTTCATTTTGGCGAAGCGACCGTCTCCAGCATCTTGTCCACAAGAGCAGCTTCGATACACACGATGTTAAATAACACGTGAAAACGGAGCCAAACTCGGCTGAACTATCCAAGCAGAGTGTGAGTGAGTGAGGGAGTCCGACTGAACACAGCTCAGTCTATATGCTTCTGAGGGAGAGACGCTGCTCAGCTGATCGTCTGTGCGTCCTACAGCGCGCAGGACGCGACTGGAAACCAAATGGAGAGAAAGCTCGATCCCTCAGTAGCAGCAGGTCCTGTAAAGTATTGAAAATGTTAACACCAGGTACACCCTGATTAGTATTTTAATACTAGTCATTACAGAAAAAAGGGGAAATGTCGAGGTAAGGGTCATATAGCTACATTAACCCAAATTTATAATAAACCCGTCAATAAGAACTTTATCGATCACACACACCAAACCAACCATACAAACAACTACCTTTTTTAAAATAATAGAAAATAATATAAATAGTGCTACCACTTTCTAATAAGGCACTAAATGCTTTATTACTGGAAGATAAGTCGTTTACTATATTGATTGGTCATAAGCCTTTAACAACTTGTGTGTTGCCAGGTTGTAAAAAAGTGTTGACCATCAACATTTATAATAACAGACTCGATGGATTAAAAGTATTTTATTAATACCTTATTAACAGTTGAACAGCAATGGCTCATTAGAAAGCAAGAAGCCTTGGAAGGAGCATTTACTAACGAATGAACAACATTTATAACTGCATTTTTAGCAACCAACTACCAGCCTATGGGATTTCACAACCTGGCAACCCCAAAGTTGTTCTTATTAATGGATGAAAACTAATCTATGAATTTATTTATTTATTAACCATTAACAAAGCTATTAGTCACAACTTAGAAGTCTTTTCCACTTTAAGACACTAAACTCCCATTAAATAAAAGTTTCCCTTCATACTTTCCACAATTTCTTTTGTTCATTTGGTTAATTTTCAGAAGTTTAGATTAAGTTATAATTAGGTGAAAATAATGCATTTTCAGATCCCATTTGTTTATCATAAAGCCATACTTCTCAGTATTACTGATCCTGTCTCATTTAAAAAGTGCCTGAGATCTTGATCATTGATAAGCCAGCCTTGTGTCCCTGCACACCACCTTACTGTCTGATTGGTGTACAACAGGCTCTTTTCTACATAACAGGAAACTGCACTCCCTGTTTCCTGCACAGCCCAACTTCACATCCTTCGCAGCTTATGGACATCATGCTCACATTTAACGCCTCGGTGAATGAACTGTGACTCACTGGGGTCAAGTAAGAGAAAGCTATTTTTACTCTTGAACTGTGGTCAGCTGGTAAAGATTTATTTTACTAAAAAAAATATATGTGCTTCGCATCACAGATTCAGTAGCAGCAAACAGGAGCATACACATGGGGAGTGGCTCTGAGGTGCATCCAAACCAAACAAACAGCAACACATGAATCAATTTTCTATCTGGTGCCATTGGCTTTGGTAATTGGACTGACCTCACACCTAAACATTAACCCTTTCTCAGGCCATGAAACACGAGCGTGATTAGATGTAATCCGAGTGTTAGATACAGAATGTTGCAAATTGCTCTATAAGAGGCTAATCCAGACCAAACAGCACAGTCCCCCTGGGAAACTGAAGCTGTCTCAGGCTATGTTGATGGGTCTGTACTACACAATCATGAATCTCTCCATATATTCTCCTGCATCACACTTTAAGTTAAAAAAAACAAACAAAAAACATATCAATCCACAGCCAAACCT
Organism: Micropterus dolomieu; assembly: GCF_021292245.1. Classification (NCBI taxonomy): domain Eukaryota; kingdom Metazoa; phylum Chordata; class Actinopteri; order Centrarchiformes; family Centrarchidae; genus Micropterus; species Micropterus dolomieu. The sequence continues at coordinate 22,573,246 of NC_060167.1, forward strand.
GAGACAACGCAAGAAACAAATTTTAACAGCAAGGTACAAGAATAATTCTTTTAATGTGCTGCTCTTGAGACTATAAACAGTACTGTCACTAACAGAGTGTTTGGCTCATTGAAAAACATTATGTGGCTGCACCTTTGACCACCTTTTTGTTGGTGCAATAATTGTGTTTTTATATTGAGTCAATAAATGGGAAGGGGCAGTGGTGCAGTCCGCAGCACGAAAGAATGATGACAGATCTTCTGACAAACATGGACAAAATGAAAACGTGTTTTGGGATAGAAATGGTTACGGTTTATGCAATGACTGATTGGCTTAAAATAAACTACAGAGCCCGTGTTCATCGTAATGAAGGAATATGTCACCTGGTGCAACCGTGTGGCTCATTGATGTGTTTTTTTTAAATATTTTTTGGACAATAGCACATGGAACTGAGGGATAAGACCATTCTTTTGTTTACTAATACATATTTGGATAAATGTGTTGCTGGTTTTGGTCTTATTAATGGAATCTCCAGACTTAGCCTTTAATGTTTTGAGTATTTCCATTTAATACAAAAGTGTGAGCTGCTCCATACAACCTGCTTCACTACAGTGCAATGGATTGTGCCCTTCTTCATATCAAAATAAATGTGTGTATTTATCTACTGCGTTCAACACCTAATCAATACATTGTCTTTTATGTACATTATGTCGCTCTGTCTCATAAGGGTTGGGATGTAGGAGATTTAGGTCAAACACATATACAGCCATGATATATTGACTGTTTACAGTCAGTATTGAACAAGCTTGGTAGGCTTTCAGCAATTAATTAAGAAAACTATTTGAGCCATGTGCAGTCTGAACCCTGTGGTCCATCTCTCTCTGTGTGTGTCTCCTGTTTGCGTCAGGCGAGGAAAGAGTGCGTCTCCTCCTCTCTCCTACTCTGAGGTGAAACAATAAGGCTGGGGCTTAAAAAAGGAACTCCATCTTGATATACTCCTTCCTGTGACTGTTTTCAAGTCTTTCAGCAAAACTACAGCACGGAGGGCGTAGTCCCCAAACTTAAAGGATAGTTCCAGTTATTTTCAACTTGGGCCCCATTGTCCTACTTTTTGACATCATCGCAGACTCGTTCTTGGTTTCCTTTCAATCACTTTATTTTTACTTGTATCATATCAGGTCCATAAACACAAGAAGTTCTGAATTCTTTTAGGACTCCCTGTTTATTTATTTAATCTTCACCTTAATGACTGATGTAAACTATTTAAAATTAGCTGCAAATAAAAAAAAGTTTGGATGTTTTCTGTAATGCGGCTTAAAACATGTCAGTATTTCTTTTTATCAGTCGAGCATATTCAAATTACTTTTTCATAAAACTAAAGGACCCAATAGATGCATTATTTGGTGTTAAAACAATTTCTACTTTCATAAAATACATAAGCAAAAAGAAAACACAGGTGCACATTTGTGTATCCTTGGAAAGTATTGTTGACTTGTGTTGTCTTTGGCAACACTCAAAACTGTAAACTGTGAAGTATTTGAACCAATAGGACGCAGGAACAAACTGTCTAATTTTAGTTTCACATCATGACGAGGAAGAAAACACAGCTGGAGGGTTGTTTTTGTTCTTCTGTGAGAACTTTCTGACAAGCGTACAATGGGATAAGCTCTACAAAAGGAAAGCAGTAAAAAATAAAAACGTATGATGAAAAGAAATTTGTGAGAAAATGTTTAATTTGTCCACATATCTATCTATCTATTATAATGTCATGGTTTGGAGACTTTTTTGTCTTAATGTGTTTTTATTTCTCTCTAACTTGTGTATAACAGCTTTTTAACTTGAACTAATAGCAAAGAGCTTTATTTGAATAATAATCATTAAAAGTACTTTAGCAATTTAGCATTGTACTCCTCCAGCTCACAATGGACAGTTTAAAAATGGATAAAAATCAATGAAGCAGATATCATCTTTTTGTTTTTTTCCTGCATTCTTCTTGCTTCTCAAAACCTGGCGCCTCCATTACCCACAATGCATATTTATCAACAACAGTTCAGTTTGAGATCCTGGTGTGTTATGCTAGTAGTGGCTAATGTAGCCTTGAGTCGCTAGCCTCAAGCAGAGTGTATCATTCCAATTAGTCACAGAGGTGCTGCAATGTAGGCGTCCTTAACTGATATATGCCACAGGTATCGGCTGTGTAACGCACGGTCCAATTACAATGTCCAGATGTTTGTCTTTGCTTCTTCATTTATTGTTTGCAGATTTTTGCCAAGTGTTTTTGAATCCAGGCAGCACATCAATCACACAGTTACCAAATTTGAACCACCACTAGGCTACCTGCAGACGCCATGGCCAGGCTGTATGCATCACCTGACTGCATTACCTTCCTGTATAAATGCAGTTTCAGCAGCCTATAGGTAACAGCCCCCACTGTACAAAAGTGTATTACGTCAAAATAAACACAAAACCCAATAGAATAGATAAATGGCTCTTACACCGAGATGAGGCGCAGGCTACAGAGATCTGGTAAGATTACTTCTTGTAGTCTTCAACTCCAACCAACGCTGACTTAAGTGACATCAACTAAAGCATTTTTTAATCAGACTTCACAGAGCTTCCTCTGGAGCCACAAAAGGCTTCTTTCACATATACAGCAGTATTCCCCAATACCTGTAAACCGACAGAAAAGAGTTCTCCATGTAGCTGGAACTTCATCCAGAGTGGGATGAAGTAGTTGACACAGAGGAAGGGAGGTTGATTTGCAAACTTTATCTAGTAGTTGGAATGAGGGTACCAATATGTATGTAGGTGTGTTTTTTATAGCATCAACAGTATAGAATTTCTGAATCATGGGTAAAACTATCAACAATAAATGACAAGCAAAAGGAACTAAGAGAAAGAGTCCTCTAGATTGCTCTAATATTCTCATCTTGCACATTAAAATATCCAATTTCACTTAACAGGTGGAAACAAACATTTATATTCTCTACTCTTCTCTTTGGACAATAGAATGTATGCATAAAGACACAGCGTTACTTTCACCACAAACCAAATCACTGCACAGTAGGTTATCTTAATAAACCATGAGGTCTAAGAACAAAATCAAGCGGATATAAAACATCACGTAAGGAAATGTTGGAGGGTTTTATTTGAAACCTATGGAGGGAATTCAGTACAGCTTTGACTCACCAAACAAACAAAAGGACAATATGATTAAGAAATTTGTGCTTTAAGGAACTATTTAACTGAATATGAGGCAATAGTGTCTGCATTATATTTTAATCCTGATTAGCAATGCTTCATATGCTCATTCACATTGTCAGTAAACATACCTGTCTGTGCTGTGAGTATTAGTACACGGTAGCATAATGCCTATTAAAACACTTGCTGAGATTAATTCATTTGACTTCCAGCTAATTAATCATTGTTGATTGAAGTGACAGCTATTAACAGAACACGAACAATACATCCATCAGGTTAGTTGTCATCGGAAGCAATAAATTTAATGACCATATTCATGTGAGAGTCTGATAAAGCAGATCACACATCTGCATAAAACCACACTGGATTAACCTGAAATGACCCTCTGTCATGAGTGTCATGTGTGTCTTCAATCATGTGTCACTGTGTGCGTTTGTGTGCAGTGGACAAGCCAGGATAACTTTTTACAGTGATGGAAATGAAAGCAAATACAAGAATGTAAAATAATAATAAATAAATAAATAAATAAATAAATAAAACAGCTCAGTAAAATCCTGTCCAGCAAACCTACAACAGAGATTAAACTGAGCTTTTAGGATTTACAGCCCTGACAGAATAATGTCTACAAATTATTTCACCATATATCAGGAAGTCACCTGTTTTCTATCTTTAACAATACATTTATTTATCTGACTTTATCACTTCCAGTAACAAGATGAACCTACTATTTCATCCTGATGTGGACTAAATTCCAAGTGTGTTTCTTCATGTATATGTAAATGCAATATGTGTAAATGTTCATTAATTAGATAATCATCTTTGTAAGGAATAGTAGTAGTAGAACACACTTATTTGCTTTACTGCTGAGGGTAAGATGAAAAGATTGATACCACTCTGTAGTATTTGTGCGGCTAATGTGAAGCTACACCTCGCAGCCAGTTAGCTTAGCTTAGCATGAGGATGGAAAGAGGTAGCCTGGCTTGGCATCTAACACCATCACTCTTATTAGCCACTTTGATAGGGCTGCTCCCTAAAAGTTTTGATTCGAAGACCCCGAGTCAACTAACATTCCGTCAGTGAAATCAGTGCTCTTTTATTTAAAACATGACTTACAGGTATAACATGAGACTCATGTAGGCTGATGAAAGAAAAAAGGAACAAATATTCGAATCTTCATATTGAACAGCCATATATTTGGACAGAGCCAGGATGTTTCCTGTCTTTGTGCTAAGCTAAGGTAACTGTCTGCTGGCTGTAGCTTCATATCTACCGTACAGTCATGACAGTGGTATTTATCTTCTTGTCTAACTCTCGAATAAGTGTATTTCCAAAAATGTCAGATTATTCCTTTAATGTAAACATTAACACCTACAGTGTAAATTCCTTGAATCTTGTTTTTGTTAATGTGTTAATGTTGGTGTTTGTGGCAGAGCTGCGGTGTGTTTAAAATCTGATGTTTACATTGGTTTGGCAAACAGGCATTTAAGTTTCATTAATAATGAAGAGAAATGCAGAGGGTATATATTCTGTGTGTCTTGTTTTTTTAGAGGCAACATTAATCTTCTACTGAAGGACACATTGAGATGCAAGAAGCCCCTTAACAGCCCCTGGATCTAACAATCAATACTGGCCATGTGATACTGGAGCAAACAAGAGTGACATCGGTGCTGCCAAGAAACATTGCTCCCTTTAAAGCATCTAATCTAGGCAAAGTCACTGACAGTCACATTTCACTATTAAATTTAATTTAGTGATCTCATCTGACAACACTGAGCATATTTTAAACTCTTTTTTTTAATATCACTTTATCTATCATTTTTCAAATATGACATACAGAAACCGTGAACAAGAACCATAAACACCCAAAACATTTTAAACTCTTACTTATATTAAGCCTTTCCTCTTCCTCACATGTGGGTCACAAGACTCCCAAATCTACCCAAAATATAGTTTTACTCATTGGTGAAGATGTTGTACTCCGATTTCCCGTTATAGCAAGTTGTAATTTGAAATCGGGATAAAACAAAAGATTCACTGATATTTAACATGTATAAGAGTTGGGTTACTCCAGAAAGTGACAGACGTATTGCTCCAGATTTGCTGAAGGGTTCCTTTAAAAAAAAAAAAAAAAAAAATGATATGTGTCAGTGAACGCACACCACTTTAGTGGTTTGTTTTTTTAACTGGACCTGGTATGAATCAAACAACCAGTCAATCACAGCGACTCCCTTTAAACAAGGGTTATCTGGGATCTAAGTGTCTTGGTTCCTCCTTTCCAGAGCCATACAGAGAGGTAAATTACTAGTATATACTAGTAAGTATTGGGGGAAAAAAAACAAAAAAACATAGTAATTATTTCATAAACTCAGATCAGATTTGCTGTAACTGAAATCACGTTGGCATTTGTAATAATCCTAATACCCAGTTAAATTATCCAATACAAATCCAGATCTCAAACAGAGCATTACTCAACAGTATGTCATGTTGCTCACTTCATCTTCACTTAACCCTTACCCTCTAGATAAGGATGTTTTATATATATAAAAAAATTGTTTAGTACTATCTGTTTTTTAGCGGCCTGTAAAAGAACACCATTTCCCATAAGATCTCGACCACTACCGGTTAAACATGTTCATGTTCTCTAAAAAATATGATCCAGTTTTACCCAAATCAGTGAAGTTAAGTGAGCAAAGTTGTGTTTGTGTAAAGTAATCAGTGAGGCTCCACCCCAGAAACAAGAGTGGGAAAAGGATTTTGAAGAAGTCCAATTGCCCTTGATTTTAACCCACCTTGGGTAACCGTGACCCCGATGACTGAGCATCTTCAAACATTTTGAAGAATACAAAGATTGATTTTTCTGTATTATTTTGTATGTGTTGTGTTGTTAAATAGGTGCACAATGTAACCTGGGATGTGATCTAACAGGGTTAAAAAGGCATTTCTCATTTAATCTGGACTTTAAACACCAATAAATGTGGCTACCTGTATATTTTATTTTCTGTAGCCTGTTCAGTGATTTTTTGTTCAAGTGACTATGTCTGCTGCTTAACCCCCTCACACAGAACAACCAGTTTCTAGCTTCACTTATAAAAAGGTAGGAGGAGGTGACATTGTCACATGATTTATATGAAATTACTTAGGGTAACATGTCACCTTGTCCATAAAATTACACTCATGTAATGTGTTGTTATTTTAATTTTAAGAATTTTTTGAAATTGCAAACAGTGCGTGTGTAAAAGCTTCAGTAATTTTGTGAATCTGTGCTTTACGATGAAGTTACTTTGCTAAGTAACCACAATATGAAGCAGCCCCAGATCTGAAGTGTAAACACGAATGTCAAATGCTGCCTGTTGGACTATTTGGTGCATCTGTCAACCAAGGTAGGGAGCATGTTGGGTGTTTTCGAGCAGGCAAAGAGTGAGAGTGGACTGCCAATGAGTCCACAGTCCATTCCCTTCCTTTTTCCCCCCTTTCACGCCAGCAGAATTTATGAGGCTATTACGAGCGTGCATGCAGTGTCAACAGTGCCCAGCTAATATCTTTATCCAGCACCATGAGGAGCAGGGGGGCCTGTCAGACAACACAACCCCCACCCAGGAGACAAAATGCCCTCCCAGCTCACTGTTCAGCTGAACACACACACAAAGACATTTGACATGCATCAGCTGCTCAAACAGAATAGATGGCTTCTTTAAGGTAGCCAGCAACTTAAATAAGGAATTCAGCCCTCTCTTATAATGAAGAATTCTGTTCATTTAAGGAGGAAGATGAAACCTGGTCAAATACCCAGAGTATAGTGCACCTTGTAACACACCTACATATAGAAATACATTGAGGTACAGTGGATAGAAAAAGTCTACACACCCCTGTTAAAATGCCAGGTTCTTATGATGTAAAACACTGAGACAAAGATAAATCATGTCAGAACCTTTTCCACCTTTAATGTGACCTATAATGTTTATAACAATTCAATAGAAAAACAAATTGAAATATTCGACGGGGGACAATAAAAAATAAAAACCTTACAATAACCTGGTTGCATAAGTGTGCACACCCTTAGACTAATACTTTGTTGAAGCACCTTTTGATTTTATTACAGCAGTCAGTCTTTTTGGGTAGGAGTCTATTAGCATGGCACATCTTGACGTGGCAATATTTTCCCACTCTTTGCAAAAGCACTCCAAATCTGTCAGATTGCTAGGACATTGCCTGTGCACAGCCTTCTTCAGATCACCCCACAGATGTTCAATTGGATTCAGGTCTGGCTCTGGCTGGGCCTTTCCAAAACATTAATCTTCTGGTGAAGCCATGCTTTTGTGGATTTGGATGTGTGCTTTAGGTCGTTGTCGTGCTGAAAGGTGAACTTTCTCTTCAGCTTTCTAACCGACGCCTGAAGGTTTTGTGCCAAAATTGCCTGGTATTTGGAAATGTTCATAATTCCCTCCACCCTGACTAAGGCCCCGGTTCCAGCTGAAGAAAAACAGCCCCAAAGCATCATGCTTCACTGTGGGTATGGTGTTCCTTGGGTGATGTGCAGTGTTGTTTCTGCGCCAAACATACCTTTTGGAATTATGGCCAAAAAGTTCTACCTTGGTTTCATCAGACCATAACACATTTTCCCACATGCTTTTGGGGGACTTGATGTTTGTTTTTGCAGACTTCAGCCGTGCTTGGATGTTTTTTTTTGTAAGAAAAGGCTTCCGTCTTGCCACCCTACCCCATAGCCCATTCATATGAAGAATATAGGAGATAGTTGTCACATGTACCACACAGCTAGTACTTACCAGAAATTCCTGCAGTTCCTTTAATGTTGCTGTAGGTCTCTTGGAAGCCTCCCTGACCAGTTTTCTTTTCATCAATTTTGGAGGGAAGTCCAGTTCTTGGTAAGGTCACAGTTGTGCCATATTTTCTCCACTTGATGATGACTGTGTTCCATGGAAATTCTTTTCTCCTGACTTTGTCTTTCAACAATGAGATCTCTCTGATTCTTTGAAAGCTCTCTGCGGACCATGGCTTTTGCTCGGAGATGCAACTAAGAAAATATCAGGAAAATCCTACTAGAACAGCTGAACTTTATTTGTGATTGATCAGAGTCACTTTAAATGATGGCAGGTGTGTAATGACTTCTAGTTAACCTGAGTTTGAATGTGATTGGTTTATTCTGAACACAGCCACATCCCCAGTTATAAGAGGGTGTGCACACTTATGCAACCAGGTTATTTGAGGGGTTTTATTTTCAATTTTTCCCCCTCAAAGATTTCAGTTTGTTTTTCTATTGAATTATAGGTCACATTCATGGTGGAAAAAAGTTCTGACATGATTTATATTTGTCTCATTATTTTACATCATAAGAACCTGGCATTTTAACAGGGGTGTGTAGACTTTTTCTATACACTGTATACGCTAACTAATACTGGTGTCTTTTAGTACTAACCGAAATGTGTATGTAGCATAGAGCATTAAAAACTGTCAAATACTGAAAGCATCAAATATCTGAACAGATATCTAATCTTCTTTACTCTTTTGATCAGATATTTCCAGGTTTTAATCAAATTATTTGCCAATTGTAGGGCCCGATCAGACAAAATGTGAGGTGCACTGCCTTTTTTGTTGAATCCTACAACTAAAAAGAAAAGGCAGTGGGGTGCTTTTATATACAATATATAATATACAGTACATATATACTGTATATATACATAGCTGGGAACAGGGAAACGGATACATGTGGGTACAATCTGCTGTCAATCGTTGGGCCTCACAGAAATGCCAACTAACGACATGGAGCCCATTTCCTTTCTGAGTAGCTGAGCATTTGTGCATTTGTTTGGGGTAGGTTATGTTTGTTTTAACGTCAATGCTATATTTTGCATTTAGGTTTAAACCTTACAATGATAATGCTGATGAATGTGAGCAAACGTTAGCTTAACACAAACCACAAATTGTATGCTACCAGTTAAGTAATAGTACAGTTTAAATGAATGAAAACATCTTCCCCGAAATCTCAAGTACCGCACTAATTTGCCTCCCGGCCAGCTGGTTTCCGTTCAAATCATGGTAACAGCAGTTGTTAAAATCATCTAGCTCTAGGTATCCAGCCACAGCCACCACTAGTTTGTCCATCACTACTGTCATCTGATTGAATAAAGGGGAAAAAAGGAAATGAAAAACACAAGGTGCTCCGAGCATCTTAAATGCAAGGCATCCACGGCGCATTAGATTCGTTATTTAAATAATCAGTCTGGGATTATTTTATAGAAATTGTTATTGTCAGCAAATCCAATGAAAAGACCAAAAAGAACAATGCATTAGATCACTCATACCTTCTGACTTCCCTGTCCTGCCTGTGGCTATCAGCCTTATGCCTGTTGATTACAGAAAAGAATAAATCACAAATATATAGTTGTATTATTAGAAGGGCTGAATAATTCCCTAAAAGAGCTGGGCACTGCAGTTTTTAATAAACATTACTCAAACAGGAGTAAACTGTGTATTAGTTGGGGGCTATTTCTGGTGGGGAGTTATGCAGATTTTGTGATCTAGTGCATATTCACAGCACAAGGGATTGACTAAAAACTACAGTGTCCATGTTAATCGTAATAAAGAAACAGACAGCATGGTGGAAAGTAACTAAGTAGGCTACAGTTCCTCAAATACTGTACTCAAGTACAAATTTGAGGTACTTGTACTTTACTTTACTTGTATTTCCATTTTATGCAACTTTATACTTCTGCTTCACTACATTTCAGAGGAAAATATTGCACTTTATACTCCACTATATTTATCTGACAGCTGAAATGACTAATTATGTTTCAGATTAACATTTTATTTTTTAAAAGTGTATAAAAGGGTTATAAAAAAAATTGCATTGTTAAAGATTAAACCAGTTTAAACATTTTAAAAGCAATGCCTGGCTAGGGCCTTTTGTCACATTTCAGATTTAGCAGTTCCTCCAAAGAGACATTTTTCCTCTAAAACTCACAGATGGTTTCATTTAAATAACTGTTCGATTTAACTTAACTTTTACTTAATTATAGGTTCTACATACTTCGTCAGGCAATGCAATAGTGTGACTCACTGACCCATTGTGCTTTTAATAGTTTTTGGACAACAATGGAGGTCTTTGGCACAAAGGAATAAGGTAGGCTATATCAGGCTTCGGCTACACAGGGAATCCTTAATAGTTTCAATTCATTGTTGCTTTTGGTCTTTTCATGAGATTTATTGGCAATAGGAACTATAGCATATTGACAATCTTATCCTTTAAAGGAGCTGTATGTGACATTCACCACCAAATACATGTTGCACTAGAGAACTAGCATCTAAGTCCAAAACAACTGGGTCCTGCTGCCAACCAGACTCCTTGACCTTGCAGCTCATCATTAAAACTGGACAGAACAAAATAAAACTCACCAAAACCATCGTTGTTAGTCTTTCTACTGTTCCAACAATCACCAACTCTGGATTGGTCTAAATAAATTCTTAATTCACGACATTATATAAGAAAGGAAACAGCAGTTGTATCGCTCTTCTCAAAGGCAACAGCTTCACAGGTTTTTGGTTTTGTGTTCTTCCTGTTATGTTTTTGTGTTTCATTCTCATTTTGCCATTTCCATGTTTACTAGTTGTTGATTCACTTCCTGCCTCTGTGTTCTAGTTCTGCGTTCTCGTTTAGGTTTTGTCTGATAGTTATACATGCGTTCCATTTTATTCTGTTACCCATTCACACCAGTATTGGGAGTAAAGCGTTACAGAAGTAACGCAATTACAGTAATGTATTGCTTTTTGCTGTAACGCCGTAATATAACAGAAATGGTAATATTATACCCGTTACAATCTCATTAACGCGCGTTACCCGATGTTAACCCGAAATTAAGTGGTGTTTTGTTTTTTTAATAATTCACCAACACCATGAAACATTTCAGCACCAGAAAAACAAATCCAAGAGTGAAAGAGTAACGTTATTTCCTGTTACGGGAATCCGATGGTCGCAATTTTTGGCAGGGTGCAAACTACAGAGGATCTTGGCTCCACTTAACAAGACGGTAGCTCCTATGATGGATCATGCGTAAACAGATTTCTATATGCTGTGTTTGTGCTTTAACAAATTATTTTCATGATTAGAGGCTGCAGTCAGTTCATCCCGACTGATCCTTTTGGAGTGTCGGGAGATTCAAATAATCTAGTTTTGCTTCCCATTGTCCTAATTACTTGTGTCTCACCTGTTGACTCCTTCCCTGCCTGTTTGCCCCAGTATTTAAGCCCATGCACTAAGATGCATGTGCGGCCAGACCGGCTTTCAACACATACTGAGGGTTTGTGATGCCATTCTCTACTCAAGACGCCATCACTCTACTATATCTTTACATAGCAAATACTTTTTTGCTGCTATATTAATGCTCAGAATCTCGCATACAGAACCTTCAATATTTGAGAGTATAGGTTTCTTTTGTTAAATGAAAAAAGGTTTTGTATCAGGACTAAAACTCGGGTGTTGTACCAGCATCAGAGCTGAAAATCCTAAAATGATACCCAGCCCCAATGTTAACTATAAGTGGTCAACAGAGAGCAAAGGTGTTATTTACAACATCAATCCAGCCACCCCATGTTGTGAGCTGAACCGCAGCCAAATGTTGTCATTAAAGACTCCACAGGGCCGTTGTCCCTCTTTCTGTGATCCATCTGCTGCAGGGGAGACACTGCGGCAGGCCTGCCATCTAGCTCACTGGCACCAGTCTGTTTTACATGTGGCTGTTTGACACATCACAGCAGGAGTGGCATTATGGCCTGGTGGCAAGAGGGGCTCAATAGCTGTGGCAGCATTAGCTCTCACATTACGCGCACACCAACTCATTACAGCTCACCGTGGGGTGATGCTGACTGAGGGACCTGGGACTTCGTCTGAAGCGCATCGTCTCATACTGTGGAGGTGGTGATACAAGGCAGTGGAAGACTATTCACTGATGGACCATTAAAGAAGCCTGCAGCAGCAAAGCAGTGGTCTCTTTGAGCAGTGTGGGATGTTGAAGCAATAATGTGTTTTAATTGTCTGCCCTATGGGCACTCTCTGATTTGGAAGCATGTGGTCAAATAAGTCTGTCTGATTTTTTTGTGCATTGTTTTCTTTCTATTATGTGCAAATTTTATCCTCCAAATTATGAAAAATGTATTTCCAAAGCCTGACTTTTAAGTTGGGATTTTAGGCATTACATGATTACTTTCGATTAAGTTTTAGTGGTAGCAGCATGAGCTTTGCTCGCAATGTTTTACTGATTACTGTAATAATTGTAACAGAAAGTAACTGTAGTAAACAAAGGGATGAAACAGGCTCAGAAACCCTTACTGGCATCCATCTTTATATTTCAGGTTCCCCCCTGCTTTTCAATTAGTTTATATCATGTGGCATTTCTATGAGGACTCTGACAACAGATAACAAGTTAAACTCCTGCAGCGCTCCACAGCTGAGATAAGCACACAGAAGAACAACTTGAATCCCAAAGTGAGAATCACATCATGTAGAAAGGAAATGAAAACAACCAGCTGTCCAGTTCAAGTGGTACAGTACAGATGGTGAAATTAATTTAGGTGGATAAACCTGCTTACGTATCAGGAATGAAATGTAATAAGGACTAAATGAATTAGATTTTCCACTTGTCTCTCTGTCAGTCATGTTGGACCTGACCAAAAGGCCCCCTGTTGTTTTATGACTCCACTAAAAAAACTCATCTCAAAGTTACTTTACTACGTGTCTAGCAGTTCTCTATAAATACTCTCTTATTCTAGTATGTGTCTTTCTTTTACCTGAATTTTGCATGTTTTAAAAATGTTTATATTATTTAAAAGTCAGAATCTCATGTTTTAAATTGTTAAAATCGAAATCAAAGTGCTGTTATAAATGTCATTTTTTGATTATGTCCATACCTTCTATCCTGAACAAATTCTTATAACACGTCACATCCTGCTTTTGAGAAACCTGCCTGCTGTAATTTCTACTGAATACAAAAATAACTATTTTGTGTTTGTGATCAGGGCTCGTAAATGTGCGTGTAAGAAAATCTTGACCTGAAACGAACCAGTCTTCCTTTAAGACTGTATTATTTGTTCATTTTTTATAAACCTCTCATTATCGTGTAGTCATTTTCTAAATTTGTTTGTTGGCTCAATATGGTAGATTTTACTGATCGAGTCTTAATGGCCTATTATCTTTAATGGAGCCAGTAGTATTTCCGTTATCCCCTTCACTTGTTTTTATGTTAATGTCGGTAATTTAAAGAAGAATCCTTAACTGATCCTAAAAGCTCATAATCCTGCCTCTTGTCGGCTATTTTTGTCTCTTTTGTTGCAGTGTAAAACTGTACTGCTCTTTTGTTCCTCTTAATATAGAAAGATTCATCCAGCTCAGTGAACTAGTGGTTGTAGCATCTGCCCTGGGATTGACAATGTTTGAGTTTGATTCCCTCTCCCAGTTTGTGAGTTCAGTTCCCAGTTAGCTCATTGAAACCCTGCATCATAAAACTGCGCAGAGAATTAAAAACCTCTTGTAGACGAAAATCTGAGCTTGTACCGCATCTGGGCCTCATTGGAGTTCCGCCGGCGATAAACTGTGTGCAGATGCTGGGAAAGACCTGTGTGATGTTACACTAGCAAAGAGACTCCAGGAAGTTACTGCTCACAGCCAACAAATACTCAAGTGATTGATTTTACGTATTTTTGTTTTTGTACGTATTAAACAAACGAGATGTAACTTTTATAAAATATATAATTAGAGCGCTAAATGGTGCTGTTAGGTTGATTTTCATTTATCTTCAGACAGAGCTAATTGTCTCCCTCTGTTTCCAGTCTTTATGCTATGCTAAGCTAACTGGGTGTAGCTTTATTTTTGACTAACAAATTGTGCGTTCCATTTGACATGCAAAGTCGAAATTTTCGAGTTCCAAGTCGGAAATTTCTACAGGAAGGCCCCTTTAAGTCGGATTTCCAACTCGGAAAGTCGGGAGAACCTCACCAACCACAACCTCAAAATCCTAGCTGTAGTAATATATTTTTTATTGCACTTCTGTCTTATTTGTGTCTCATTAAATCAATCATACACACAGTCATTTCCAGCTTATATCTGTCGACATGTTGCTACGGTTGAACAGTTGATTTTGCTAACAATGGTCAGAGGCATCAATGTTGGTTTTCCAACTTAAATCTGTTGTTCTACTGGAACACCGTCAACTCGGCTGTGGGTTTCATTCCCAGCTGCAATCTCCAACTTAACTAAATGCACCAATATATGGGAGTGGTGTCAATCTTCTCATCCAACTCTCTGCTAGGAAGCAAATACGTGTATTTTGTCCAAAATGTCAAAAATAAAACTGCATTTCATTTGAGTTACTTAAAAGACTCCACAAAGCCAAAATAACACTTGTAATTAAGGTTCAGTAATTATATCTGCTTATTATATGGATTTTTTGACTTGTTTATAGCCTTACTGTGGTATTAAATGTTTGAATGTTTCTATATTGTATTATACATTTAGAGAGTTTTCATTGCAAATAGTGAAATGTACTGTATGTATATTACTTGAGGTGTTTTAGGCAGCATTGCTAGTATTTTATTTTAATCATTTTAATCCATTGCTGGTGTTTTATTTTTATCCTTTTTTTGTAACTGGTTATATGTTACCCTAAATAATATTTTCAGCTTGTTAGTCCAGAGACTGTCTTTCAGTAATAATATCTGCCAGATTTAACATCTTTCTGCTGCTGCTCCTGTCCCTGGCTTTTAAATTTTTTGTTGGATGGAGCCGTCACAGTTGAGGATCAATAGAGACACAACCTAAGGCAGATCCAGACTATGAACACAAAAACTCAGCACAAATCCTCTACACTACTCTAGTGTACATAAATATGAATATATCTTAATATCTACCAGGTCTGTGAGGGATGTATTTGATTTTACCATGTCTGAGATTTTATTTTGCTAGTAGGGGGGGGGGGGGGGGGGGGAAAAACCCCC
>NC_060167.1:22588445-22610070 GCF_021292245.1 Micropterus dolomieu
GGGGGGGGGGGGGGGGGGTAAACATCCCAGCTTATTGTCCTGGCCATTCTTTGGTTGCCTTTTATCCCAGTAATACTGCATTAACAAGGGACATGCCCCTCCCCCCCCTCTCTGGATCAACGGCAAGCAGTGCCATAAAGATAACATTGATTGCCCGCTCAGGTCTAGAGGACATAAGACAGGATTACTGAGGAACAAGTGTCAGACACCATCTTCACCTCATAACCTTTGTCATAACGGCTCCATTAGCTCCTGTGCTACAGTAGTTTTATAGCTGCACTGTAAGAAATGTCAACAGTAAACTGTGTGTAGGTGTCAATGCGTGACAGTACATCTTAACCATAAGTGCCTGCTGGTTAAACAGATACTACTAAAAAATATCATACTAAACTAATTTATTACATTAAATCTGAAGCTTTTTCCACATGCTGAAGGTCATTTATTTTCTGTGAACAGCAGAGTGCCATTTTGCTCAGCCACAGCAGGATTAAACTGCCACAACTAAATGCAGAGATCATTTCTCAGTGCAGCTGGTCCCTGAGAGAAGGGCAGATCTGTCGATGAGACACGCCTTCCTGTCCCTAATAAGTGATTAGACTTATCAAAGTGGTGAGTCAGCAAGTCAAATTAAGCTGAGAAGATGCAAATTTGTCTAAGGTTGTGTTAGTTAGACAATTTGTGCTGTGGTGGTTTTACACGAAGAAGCGTCAGGTCACACAGCCCCTGTTTGTTCTATTGATATAGTGTACAGCCATGCTAGCATCTCTGCAGCGCTTTGAGCTAAATGCTAACGTCACACTGCAAACATGCTCACAATGACAACACTAACATGCTGACAACCATGTTCACCATCTTAGTTTAGCATTAGCATTTAGCATAGCAAGATTCTTGCTTTGAGTTTGCACATCCGCAGCTGGTTGGCGCTGTTAGTTTGACTTTGCTTGTGACAGAATGTAACGTACATGTTTATGAATAGATTTTAAATGACATAACATTTTAATTTTACTGCTTTTGATTAACTTTATGGTTAAAGGGAAAATAAGCACATAAGAGATTAGTTTTACTGTTGGTGCGTTCCAGACATCTCGCAACTCGAAAATTTCTCCAACTAGAAAAAGTACAAAAGAATGCTGCTTAGAGTTCCTACAACTCAGAGCAAGTTCATCTACCCAGACACTTCATTAAAGTTGTCTGACACCACATTGGCAGCATCTATGGAAGTGCACACTGTAGTAAACCATCAACTAAAACCCCTATGACTAAAACACAACATAAAGTATATTTGTCTGTATTTACTTAAAATAACACATACTACCATACAGTAAAACCTGTTCTGCATTTAAATTGATGTCAACATTTGTCACCAGTGTTATTTTGTTGCCGGTTAAGGTAAATAATCTCTGAAAATCATCTTCTCTGCAAAAAATATGCTCCATCACTCTGTGTACATGTATGCATGTATGTGTATGTGTACCTGTATATCATATCCACCTTCAACATGTACATAATGAGAATAGTTTACTCTTGCATCCTTTGCACTCTGATCACTGCACTATTTGTCAATATGTCTATATTGTTTTGTTCATAGTGTGTATGTTAGTGTTGTCTATTCTGTAGTTTGTGTCTGATTTTATTTTATTATTATTATATTATTATTTTATTATTGTATAAGTAAGCACATCGTGAGCAATGTACAATCCTGAGTCAAATTCCTCGTATGTGTACACATACCTGGCAATAAAACAGATTCTGAAGTTATTCAAGAAAATGTTAGCAGATTAGACTGGAACACAGTTAACGAGTAACGTTAAGGTTATTTATGTCACTCTTTTCCATTAAAACGGCTCTTTTTAATTAACACCAAGGGCCCTGCTGAGGGTTCAACTGTGTTTACAGTTGACAAAGAAACATCAGTTTGTCATGGCCAGCCATGCTTTTTGTTTATATTTGGCGTCATGTCCCTGTAACGCTGTGACGTCTGACCGATCGCAGCCATCGCAGCATGACAGTCTGCATGCTAGCAGCTCTGTGAGGCTGTACTCAGGCACAGTGATGCTTTCAGCTAAATGCTAACGTCAGCAAGCTAACATGCTTTCACTGACAAAGCTGCTACAACAGCATGGTAATGTTTAGCAGGTATAATGTTAACTATATTCACCTTTTTAGTTTAGCCCTTTAGCATGCTATTGTGTAGCTGAGGCTGATGGGAATGCCATCGGTTCTGCAGGTATTTGGTCATTGGAACAATTAAAAAATGACCAGATGGTGGCGCAAGAGGAAAATCAAGGGATTACCAAAGTTCACAATTAATCCTGTAGGGGAAATTAATGTCTGAACCAAATTGCATTTCAAAACTACAAATGTCACCTCATGGCAGCGCTACCTTTTTATATACAGTCTATGAGCGCTACACGAAAAGTCACAGGATCACTAAAGTCATAAGAATTTATCCTCTGTGAACCATGAACACCCTGTACAAAAATTCATAGTGATCCATCTAATAGATGTTGTGATGTTTTTGTCTGGACCAAACTGGTGGACTGACCAACCGACACTGACACGGCTAAAAAAAACGCCTAACCACAATCAGAATGAGGCTGCAGCTATGTGCTCTTATTAGTGCTAAATTATTCTGTTGTAAACCTCATTAAACAGAACTTCTCTTTCTTGTTATGAGTATTGCAATGTGTACTACATTATGTATGCCTGCAGAAACATATTTAAATCCCTAAATTACTCTGTGAGGTCTTGTCACTGTCTCAGCATCATCTCACCTCCTAGGCAGCAAATTTATTCAGGCAGCAAATTGGCTTCAACAATTCAGACAAAAGTATAAGTTCACTAACAGACACGCTTACTGTATATATGAACACACACACTTACCAGTGGGACAGTGCTGAAGCAGTCAGTGTGTCTTTCCCACTCTGCTTGGACTAGTCTAACTTGAGGACGCAGGAACAAATAGGGGAAAAAACACAGTGATTAAGGTTACAGTGGGGTCAACAATCCACCACACCAGGAAGAGAACCGCCTCTTCTTAGAGGAGATACACCAAATTGACAAAGTGCCAGACTACCTATTTTCCTGCCTGAGAGAGGAAAGAAGTGAGCCAGAAATCAAGCCAAATATCTAATTAAGAGGGCAATGGGGTGATCTGGTCTTTGATCTGTGGTCAAGCTGTTGTTCCAGCTCCTATTAATCAAACTACTGGCAACTATCAACTCCTCTGAATAGTTCCCCTCTTGTTTCCTGACATGTTTCAGGTCTCACATGGTTCCTGCTATCAGCCACAAGACTCAGAGGCTGTGCCAGTGGAAGCTACTGTTTTGTTAGCATTCATTTAAAACGTGCAGCATTCAGCCTTCTGATTCACATCACATGTTAAAGCCAGTTTTTCATTCAGTGTCATTGCTTTGATGTGCAGCGAGGTTACATTGGTGACTCTGAAAACTTGTCAAATCATTTTATGATGCTGTTAGATAATGCTCTTTTCAATAATCTACCCCAGCAGCATGGTAATACATCTCCACAGAAGACACAGACCTTTGAGTTTGGAGAATGTGACCGGTTCATTACAACCCCTTACATTATTCTAATGCCACTCTGATTACTGTGAGCCTGTGTAATGTAGGAACACAAATAATTCAAACTGCATAGAAAATATTCATCTCTTCCCTGGACTTGAGAACTGAAAGTGTTGAAGACTCACCAGCCTGTATATACACAGGGACTGAAATTGGTACTGATGTATTGGAGGACAGAGGGAGGAGGTGATGTAGAACACCAGGATGTGTCCGGGCACCAGGGAGCAGCAACAAAGAGGTTCAGTTCAGGTTACTGACAGCTCTCAGCAGTACAGTAAAATCACTGAAAAAGACATATCTGAAACTAAATGCACTCACCCTCACAGCTTCACTTGCTGCCTTTTCCCAGCTGCCATCACTCAACACAGTTTGAGAAATAAAAGGCAATATATAGATGATTTTTACATTAGTTAAAAAAAGTCTTTTTCAAACACGTATAAATAGAATTACTTACATCTTTAGTGGCAACCTATTATAGTGATCGCTATAAGCAGACGTATATAACCCAGATATAGTTATCATGCAGATTACCATCTAATTGATCATTTGTATATTTATTACATGAATATATAGTATTGAAACAGATGGCTTCGCTATTTACTGATTTTTATAAACTGCTTCTAACAAATTTCTAATTTCTGTGCTGTGTATAATTTAAAATCACTATACAGTACTTCAATAAAATATAGCTTACTGTAGTTCAAATTATAATTAGGTTATAGCCTAAAAACGGATCACTGTAACCATGATCACTATCAGCGGTTTCCGCTGTCGTCTTGGAAAACAGTGATGGACACTTTTCACCCTTTTACAAAATTTTACAGACAACAATTAATCATATAATGGGGAAAATGATCAGCAGATTAATTGATTGTAGCTCAATGATGTCCTTTATCAGTTGAGACAGATCACTGCTGTACACAACTTTTCAACATGAAGGCATACAGTACCATCTGGTGGATATTCTCATACTGAAACTCTGTCCCCTTATTTCGTGTCCTCTTGCCGCCATTAAACAAATGCTTTATGAGACAAAAAAAACCCAAAACGTCAGACCACTGTCCAGTTAAATTCTTGATATTTATTAAATGCTAAAACTCCAACGAGCTGAGACGTTGTGTTCTGTTGTTTCTGTGATTTCCTCAACAGTATTTACACTCAACATTATGAACCAACTGCACAGCGAATGTGATCTTTTATTTGATCAATAAGAGTTCCTGTAGAAGGACAGCATGTCGTCTAGACTCTGTGCAGGCTGGTGGGCCTGGCTGAGTTCTGCAGGCTGGGGGGGCTGAGACTGGCTCTGTGGCTGGGGGGGATATTGGTTCGGATACTGTGGAGGATACTGGGGTGGGTACTGGTTCGGGTACTGTGGGGGAAAGGGAGGAAACAGGTGAGGTGGTCCAGCAAACTGAGGAGGAGGAAACACGGGATAAAATGGAGGAGGTGGGTACTGGGGATTTAAAGGGGGAGCTGACACAGGAGCTGAGTCTGCTGGATGATCTGAAGGTGATGACTGCGATGAGGTCTGTGCTTGTAACGGAGGTGGAAGATTTTGTTGAGGTTGAGGAGGTGAAGGAGCAGTTTTAGGCTGAGATGGTGGTTCCTCCTGGCTCTCAGAGATTCCTCCTGGGCCTTTGGTCCACTTGAAGGACATCTTGGATTTATTCTCCTGAGTTTTATTCTTCCCTGTTTTTTGTCTCTTTCCCTCAGCAAAGTACGCAGAGGGAGGTGCAAATTCTGATTCTCGCTCTTCACGACGCCGAGTTTTCCACTCATTAAACATAAACTCTGGAAGTGAAAAGTAAAAAAGTGGTATTAAAGAAGTTGATTATTTGACAAAGTACAGAAGGAGTAACTCCAGTCTTGCCATAGGAACATGCAAAATTATCTGTGGTATACATACTTCAGTTTAAATTTTTGTTTCATCCATGAAACATTTCATTTTAGATATTCAAACATAGCTCCGCAGTAAAATACCACAAAAAAGGGCAGTGAGAGATGAAGATCTATAGCTACAACTATATAACCTATAACTTAACTTGCCACATGGTGACCTGCCAAAGAGAGTGAAGACACATGTATTGCAGAAATTATGCATGACACCTAAACAGTACTACAGCCTATAGTAGAGAATAACAAGGCTTACCTTTGCCTCTGTCCCATTCTCTGACATGAGGAACTCCTGGTTTGGTGTCCTTCCTTTCTTGGATCTCCACTTCCACTTTCTTCACTGTGCTGACCTCTGGGGAGTCCTCTGGCGGAGGCGAGGGTCCTATTAATTCACCTTCCCCCTCCTCTCCTAGGAAAAAAAATTCACAACAATCCCCTCATTGAAATTCATGTGATTGTTGAGCTGCAGCATGCAAACAGGCTTTTTATACTGACAGCTCCACTTATATAATATCAAATAGAGCAACAGCTCATAGCTGCATTTGATACGAGGTGGGTGTGGATTCTAACCTTCAGGCTCCTCCTCTTTCTGCTCGTCCTCAGTGCCATCCAGCTTGGCCTTCTTCATCTTCCTCTGCCTCAACTTGGCCAGTCGGGCCTGCAGGATGGCCTGCCTCTTCTCCTTCAGTTGTTCCCTCTTAGTGCGCTGCTCTGTTGTCTGAAGGACAGGACAGATGTAAAGAGAAACATAGTCTGAGCAAAAACTAAAAAAGGACATTAATCATCATCATCATCCAAACTGGCTTTTATTCATCAAATATCACAGGTGCACAAGGACTTTAAGTGTGTAGCAGCATTGCCAAAGCTGTGAACAGTGGTGATGTACTCAGTGACACTCAAGACTTAACAAAGACGCATATGAACAACATATGTCCATCAGTCCAGCGCAGTGTGGTTGTATGTTTAATGTAGAAACATGTGAGAGTATGTTTGTTGTGTGGGGCTACTGGTTATAAAGGGAATCAATATTTTGAAATGCACACACTTATAAATATAATAAGTATTTCTGTGTTTATATCTGTCCATTAATGGATCAGCAGCTCACCTGGTCTCTGAGCATGTCCAGAGTTTCTCTCTGCTTTCTGCGCTGTTCTTCATCCTGAGAGAATGCAAAGTAACCCACGCCGAGCTCCCGAGCCTCTGAGACGAACAAACAGACAAAATGCTTTCTAGAGAACGAGATTTAAAAACCAAATCCTTTCATTTCAAATGTGTGCAGAAATGTTTTACAGTAACAATAACCTTGTCCCCTGATGTCCTCGTAGTGGAGAGGTCCAACGGGCCTCTTCATAGCCTCCTCTTCCTCCTTCTCCCACTCCTGCCTCTGAAGCTCTCGACGCATGTCCTCTGAGAGTAAGGTCTTGTCAGCTGAGGCTCTTCTACAGGAGAAGTCATATCCAAAAGAGTTGCAGTTCCCAGCATGACACCAAGAAACCATCACATGCAATGAGTTCTTATTTGTCCAATATTTACCCCTTTCCTTTAAGCTCTTGGTCCATTTTCTTAAAATCTGGCAGGTCTTTCTTCATGCATCTCCGAGATCGGCCCAAAGCGTCCACATAATCCACCCTACAGAGAAACAGTGCAGCAGGAGAACCAGCAAGTTTTGTAATTGTTTAAAACCTCAGGCATTATTAGAACTATAACTATAATTTTTTAGGTTAGCAGTGGTGGTGGTATTAGTTAAAAATAGATCACTGGGAGTCGTCAGTGTTTTTTTTATTAGCTATATATTTAACGTATATACTTTATATACATATACAACCAACAAACCAAACTACCATTTCCAAACCCTTGAAAATGAATGAATCAGACGTTACCATTCCTCATCTGGATTTTGGGGAGGAAGGTTAGAAGACGAGCTGTCTCTGTCCTTATCGTCTTTTTCCATTTGTGCAAGCGTTCCCCTCTTTTTGTCAATAATCTTCTGGGTGAAGTCAACCAGGTACAGCCCCTCTGTCTCTTCATCTGACGTCAAGTTGATTACAAAGTAAATCCATTTAACATACAACTCAATATCAGGAAAATATAATTTACATATCAAATATCATTTATAATTATACACCAACCTGGAAAGTCTCCTTTTGTCATTTGCTCATAGAGTTTGGCCTTCTCCTCCAACTTGCGTCTGTTAAAAGAGGATAAATGAGGAGTTATAGGTTTTGGTCACATTGTATTGTGACAATAAATTTCCTGTATGCTGCCTTGAACTCACCTTGATGTATCAATGCTGCTCTGCTCCTCAGCCAGCTGCTCTGCATCTTTCTCAGCTCTTGCTGAAACACCAGTATTTTGTTTGCTCCAAACATTAGGTTTCTACACAGGAGCGTGAATAAATGACATCCTGGTTAGTGATCTCAATCTGTAATCATACAAGAAGGTGAAAATAAGTCCCAAAATAACACATACTCTACCTTGACTTTGGATTTTGACGTGAATCCAGCACTTTCTTGCCCAAGTTTTTCCTGTTTGAATTGTTCCTGCTTTCTGTACAGTTCAGCTTTAAGGTCCACTAGCTGTAAGAAAAAACCGGCAAAATAAGTACTGAACAAACTGTAAATGTTTAAAGCTGCTAATGTATAGCGGCTAAGTAAAACAACAGTAACAGTTAACTGTATCTGCCAGCAATATAGCATGACTACAAGTTAACATTAAGCTAACGATAGCTGCTATTATCCTTTCATTAAACGTCACACAGCCGCGCAGGTTATCAATAAAAAAAATGTAAAGCTGCTTCTTAACACAACTCACCGATGAAGCAGTCACACTGAAGGGTTTCTTCTTTTTATCCATGTTTACTAATTGTTTTCTACGGCATAATATTCAAACCAATGTTATGTGTTAGCTGTACCCGACGTCTTCGTCGGTGGTTCTCTTTCGTTGGAAAAATGTCGCCTTACCGCCCACTAGTGTCGGTTTTTGATGTGAACGCAAAATATCTCAAACTCTCTCAATCTGCTCAGCTCTATTCGTGCCTTTCAGCTTTGTTTCACCCGTTTCATTTGAAACTTCCACGCTATCCGAAGTACCCCGACTGAGATGCAAGAACTAAATAATTTACCCAGTTTTAAAATAAACTACACTTAACTGTTACTTAATTCACTCAATGTACAGAGAGAAGGGACGTGGGAAGAAGTGTGCTGCAAATAGCGACATAGTACCACTATAGTGTTTCCTGTAGTATTAGTATGTTTTTTCAAAACAATACTGAAGTTATACTATTTTGTATATTACTATATTGTTTTTTATATATTTTTTGGACGCTCTATAGAAAGTTACTATTGTACAATATACTATAATACTATAAATTTACGTCATCATAGTATTACTGTAGGAATGTTCTATAGTGTGTTCAAAAAACAACTACAGAAACACTACTACACTATAGTTATATATAGGAATACTACAAAGATCTACAGTAGATACATAGTATTACTAATGAAATATTATGGCTACTAGCTAATAAAATAGCACTACAGAAAAAACTATAGTAATAGCTGGTGATACTATAGAACACTACAAACTTAGGCTACTATATAAAATTTTTATAGTATACAATAGTAATACTATGGTTCATTTTCATAAGGGTGGGGTTGTTGGTACACTTTTCATTGTGGTTTAATATTCTAACAAACGACAAATGAAAGGTTATGGTCTCAGCTATAATTAAATAGGTTTATGTACACAAATGTTTCATAAAATTAGGTAATTCACATCATGTTGTGTGTTTGTGCACACAATTATTTTGTATTCCTTTAAAGGTCAACAAACATTTTGCTTTTTTAATGTAATTGTTTCAGTTTTTAATTAAGGGAATTGATTGGATTATTTATATGTTGTGCTGTCAATGATGCTGAAAGTGCAAATACTGCATTTAAGTTGAAGTCTGAATATATATTAATGCAAACCAACTTCTCTTCAATCCTCACTTTTCTATCAAGTTTTCATGACTTGGGTAATTTCTGTTTCATAAGCAAATTTGTCTTGAAAGTAACTATTAAATCAACTGAGGATTGCCTACAACATAGAAAGGGCAGATTATGTGGTAGTTAAAAGGTTAAAAGGTTGTGCAATGTACCTGTCAACATCTTCATTCTAGGAGAAAACTGCAACACAAACCAAGCAAGATACAAAAAAGACTAACCAAATGTGGACACTTCCATAACGACTGACCTGCACTCATATAGTATGAATGAAGCTTGAGCATTTTGTACTAAAGGATTGTAAGAGATTTTAAATATTAGATCATTACATCACAAATTCAGAACAATGATTTACAAAGGAGGGCTTTTATTTGCCGTACTATCATGTGACAGTACTTAAAGAAAACCCTTGAATAAACATAATGTATATCCAAGTCACATGTGGATATGTTCCACAGAAAGACATCTCAAAAGGCAATTCATGCTATACTACTACTACTACTACTACTACTACTACTACTAATAATAATAATAATAATAATGATGATAATAATTGTATAAGGAAGACTGGGTCAGTCAGAATGCCCTGCTGAAACAATACAATCTTATCAAATAATTATTTTGTATCACAGATGGTCAAATTCCTCAGTTTTATGTGGCATATTAAAAGCAGTGTGATTGTTTAATATCAACTTTAAAATTCAACTGTTGATATAAAGTCAGTCACTATTTGTAATTATTGCATGTGTCCTGGGAATAATAGGTCAATATTGATATGTTGATATAGTCGTACATAATAGGTTCAATCAGTCCCATTTATCTCTATGACATCGATATGGTTCCTCCATCACCCCCCTGCATAGATAAGATGATCAGCAGGCCTGCTGTCAGGTTACAACAGAGAAATGCCTATTTCGTTATCAATTTAAACATTTGAACAGTACAATGCAACCAAGACACGAAAGCTCAAGCATTTGTTACTATTATCTTTAATGTAATTTTAAACCAAAATGAAAGAGGATGAAAGGTATATAATGAAGCCAGAGGATCTCTAACAAAGTCCTCCATTTCAGGGGAAAGATAACTAAGGTGGGAGTCAGTATCAGATTCAGATTAGCAGATCAATATTTTTAACCTTTACTAAGGCAGTTTGTTTCTTGATATTGACTGCAGTAGAGCAAGCACTTTTAGATTTTTATTCCACCATGTTTCTGAAAAGAAACACCTGTTTGCTGGTCTTTCTGTTTTGTTCTCTGACCTTGTGGTGCAAGTCGACCAGTGCCGGTTCAAGCTTTCTCAGCCCTTCTCAAAAACCTCAGGTAAGGTGATTCCTATATGGTAGCCATTTAACGCATTTTAACCATAGACTGTATATAAAGATTAGAACCAATTCTTCAGCTCTTTCTTAAAATGCACAAATTGAAAACTCAGTTTCCTCTAGATGCTACTGCTCTGACTATGAAGTCACTTTTAACTTAATATAACTCCTCCTCAACAATGACCTGGCTGTGTGTTCATTTTGTTGTGTGACTAATAGTCTTGAAAAACCTTTTGTAATGCTGTCATATGCAATACCAAAACCCTGTATCAATATTTTACACTTAATCCTGGGTCTTTGTCTTCATCCTTAGCAGAAAAACAAGCCCCATGTTCAATTTAAGATGTTAGTTATGTTGAAGACAGTCTATTGACTTTTCCCACACTTCACACTCTTTTGGATATTTGATAATTGGATCCTCTGTGTCATCTGAATGGCCGCTGAATTGGTTATATTCATGAGATTTTTTCTGGGTCCACCACAGAGCAGGGGGAAGCCGCCCAGAGCCGGCCGCCAAGTCATGGAGGAGCCTAATCAACCCACTGAGGACAATCACATCACAGTGAGTGGAAATAACACTCGTGGCTACAGCACAGCACCTAAAAAAGCATCCCTTTATCCCATTTATTGTCTTCCTCTTCTCTGAGTAGATAAGTGCCCCGTTTGAAATTGGCATCACTATGAGTGGAGAGGACTTTGAGGAGTACGGTGTCCCGCTGCAGGAGATCATTCAGCGTCTGCTGGGAAACACAGAGACAGCAGGTTGTACTGTATACTGTTGTAAAATAAACCTGCAATTACTTTTATGTAAATTTTAACATAATGTGTTGTCTTGTTTCAGAAAGACCAGCACAACCTTGAAGATCATGGACAAGATTTTAAAATTTTCTGTCCCAATGTCTTCTAATTTCGACTTCATTAGATAGTGATCATTAAAATGCTGAAAGCAATTAGCCTGCAGACATGCTGGTGTCATTTCTTTCAAAGCTTGATGCATTGTTGTAGCATAGGGCTGTTAAAACACAGTTACCCAGACTGTGGCTAATTAAGTTTCAGACTGTACCACTAAAAGTTAGAGAATTGACTGTGTCCAAGTCATTACAATCTAAAACATGAAACTGTTCAGCAGGTGATCCAGGTGTGAAATTTAGCAAAATACTCTTTGCTCAAAATCTTTTTGGAGCTTTCAGCCACATAAAAGGGTATTCATCTGTAATTCAGTTGGTTCACCTGTCATCACATGACCTTATTATGAAGCTTAACTGCTGTAAATAAAGACGGTGAATTTAATATAATCTAGGAGATGAATGATTTAAATCCAAAACACTTTTCTCAAAGTAAATATCAGTCTTCCTCTCTCAAGTGTGGAGTGAAACGTCTCTCATAGATATTGATTAGGTAGTCTTGTTTTTTAAATCTATTTTTATTTTTAAAACCCTCTATGTCGCTCATGTTCATACCTGTGTAATGATCTATTATTCAGCATTAAATCACCCCATATATAACAGTACAGTATGTACTGTCCAACAAGACCCTATTTTTGTTTTCAGAGACCCACACATGCCTATAAAACTAAAAGCATCAATTAACCTTGTCTCATCTTTGACATGCATTAAATCTTTAATTAGGTGAAACAAGTGAGAATGGTTTCTAGGCTTTATTGTTGTGATAAACCTCTGTATTGCACTTGCATTTGAAAAAACATTAATAGTAAGGACCATCCCCTCTAATCCTAAATGAACTGCACCTTAAAATAAAAACTGTCCACAATAACAACCATCACAGGCCATGTTGTTTTATTCGTGGTGCAAACATCCAATGAACAAATCCCAGAACAAGGTTGCAACACTTCCTGTTCAAATCTCAAGAATTAGGTCACACACAGTAAAAAACACATCCTTCTCTGATGGTTGCGTCTGTCCTGTTCCAGCTTGTAGCTTTTAATAAGCACAGACACACAACGATGAACATAGTTCGCTCTGGCCCACGTTCTTTGAAACAAGGCTTTCATTAGAACCTGGACAAGTCAGGAAAATATGCATTTTATCCCTCTCCATCTCGGCAAGAGACTTATCCACCCATCTACTATTAATCTTATCCTTGAGTGGCATACTCCAACCACCAGAAAATGCCACAAGTAGGGCAAGCTAAATCATTCTCAAGATAAAAAGCACTCAAGCCAAATGTGTGTGGCGGACACGGTGGTCTCAAGGCAAGCTAATGGACTAGTCTCATGGCCACTTCCTTTCTTCAATAAGGAATCAGCTTTGCTCATCGCAAACATGTTGTATTACAGGCGATATTCTTTTTTGCTTCATGTGCACTTACATGCATTATCAGGTAATTCAACAAACCATACTAGTACAACAACATAGGCAGGATTCTTTTTTAATACGTCTCCACTGTAAAAACCAAACAAAACACCACAGTGGTTGGACAACAAAAACATTTAGACAAATTAGAACAAGGCAAGAGATCTCAAATTATGGCAACACAGCAAAAACAACACAACATAAAACCAAAAATGCTTAGGAATTAATGATGAACGATGATAAAATATAATCAGCTCAACAATGATATACAGTTTCTATCAGACAAAAGTCACTGCTTTTTTCCCCCCCTCTGAGTGACTTATTTGTGTGAATTTTATTAACATCAAGTCTTTCTGGCTGTTTAAAATGAGACTGCTCCTCCTTCTTTCTGACATCTCTACGTAGAAGAGTAATAAATCTAAAACAAAAAGATACATAAAATGTTCACCCAGCTCCAAAAATGTTGATTCTGTCTTGCTAGTTTTTCTCTTTTTAATCCATCATTTCTGAAGATCATATGCTGTAGAGCTGAGAGGTGTTGTTTCGGATGGTGGCGAGCACCGTGGTCATTTCTTCCCCCTTCAGAAGGCTCAGCTCCTGCAGAGTATGGATGCCCATTCCAGGATGTGAAAACCGGCAGACATCTTTTCTCACCTGTTGAAAGTGAGACACACTTATCGTATGTGTGTAGTCAAAATGTACTCCCTGTTTGTGTAAGTGCACCAGTATGGCAAGTCATTTTAACATTTACTCCTTAAAACTTACTAGTTGCTATTTAAAAGCTACTAGTACTTATTTTATAGTTAGTAGTAACTATTCCACTCTTACTAGTAAGAATTAAAATGTTAGTATCAACAAGCCATTTAAAAAACATTTTCTAGGACGAATGAAAATGTTTCTAGTATCTTTTAGAATAGTTAGTAGTGACTAATGAATACATGTATCTAAATAATAGATACTAGTAAAATGGAAATGAATACATGATATCTGAACTGCAGAGCTCCATAGATTTCAAAGTAAAAAATTTGCAATTAGTTACTAGTAACTAAACAATAGTTGGTAGTAACTAATGAAATAGTTACTACTATTAATGAAGTACAAGTATCTAATCAATTGTTATAAGTAAAATGGGAATAGTTATTAGTTACTAATAAGTAAGTATTAGTAGCTTTTAAATAGAGACTACTAAGTTTTTAGGAATAAATGTTAAGCTTGCCATAGTACCAGTGCTGTTATATTTGAAAGAGCACCTCGAATCTAACAAAAAAGGGGTTTGTGCAAAGGTTTGACGAATATAGGTTTTTGAAAACCACTATCAATAGTTTTAGACCAAAGTGGACAATAACTGATATTTTGTACCAATTATCAATTTTAGTTTCTTTGTCCATTATTGACATTGTGAACATTCTTCAGACAGCTTTTAGACCTTCATGGGACGTAAAAACTAAAACCAGGACTAATACACAAGTCTTACGCTTGGGCCTACCTGAGCAGTGTGTGTTCAAGTTCAAATTTATTTACATAGCACATTTAAAATCCTAGTTGACCAAAGTGCTTTCCAAATTCAGGATACACAACAAATATACATCACAAAAGACAAAAGAAAAGGTCCAAAATGTCAAAACTGAACTCTTTGAGCTGGGCAAGGACTAGAAAATTTCAGCAGTCCGAGCAGTTCTTATTTGAACAGATAAAATATTCCAAAGATCAGGAGCAGCCACTGAAAAGGCTCTGTCACCTTTATTTTTTTTAACTGGAAGGAGCAAATGATTGGATGACTTCAGTGCTTTGACAGGAGTGTGAACATGTAAAAGTTCTGATAAATAAGAAGGTGCCAACCCATTTAAAATCTTAAAAACAAGAAATAAAATCTTAAAAAAATAAAAATATAAAAAACTAAAGCGGCGCCCATGTTAACAGGTAGCCGTCATGCACAGGTAGAGGTAGGCAGTGTGGCCCAAGCATTAGTTGCAATGCCACCCCCCAACAAGGCCAAAATGGGTCTAACCAAAAAATGTACAGTTTTAATTTAAACGAACCTGTCTGGGCAGGAAATATGGAGCGTCTGTCTCCAACACAATGCGGTTGAGAGGGATCTGGCGGACAGCATCTCGGGCCTCGGAGGCCCTGGGGTAGGTGATCAGGGCTGTGAAGCCCACATACAGGTTGGGGAACTCCGTCAGGAACGGCTCAATCACTGGATAACTGTTTGTGAAACAGTGCCTGGAAAACACACAAGTAATTAACAAAGAAAATTCACAGATAAAAAGCATGCCAGTTTACACTTTGATGGTCTTTTAAAAAAAAAAAGAAAAAGAAAAAAAAAAAGGGTATAATCCTCAAGATTCCAGTACAAATAAACTAATCTGCTGACACAAATGACCACAAGGATAAATTTATGAATGATTGCCATCAGCGCTAACAATGGTGACAAATACCTACATTCAAACATAGCATATAAATTGGGGTTTGATTTCATGAATAATTTATGGATTATAAACTTACAACCAGAACAGAGTTGCTAACTTTTTACATATTTTTCATGTTAATAATAAAAATGATGTAAAATCAGTCAGATGATTTCACACACACACCTGTGAATTTTGTATTCCCTAGGGACACACTTCTTCATGATTGGCAGCAGGTCATCATCTGCATCCCTACAGTGGATCACCAGAGGCTTTTGCATGGCCACGGCTAAACGCAGCTGGCGCTCAAACACCTTCGCAGAGAAGCACAGACACAAAACACGGCCCACAGCATTCATTATTACGTTACAACATTATCCTTGTGTCTATTTTTGACCACCTTAAACCACGTCAGACCAGACCGTACCTCTTTTTGCCTGGAGGTGTCAGTGGAGTTTTTGTGGGAGTAGTCCAGGCCCATCTCACCAAATGCCACAGCTTTCGGATGCCGCATGGCCATCAGTATATTGCGTTCATGGACACTTGAGTAGTCTTTGGCAAAGTGTGGGTGGCACCCAAATGCCCCCCATACCATGTCTTCAGCCAGCAAACCTTCCCACAGGGCCTCCTTCATCATGATACCTGGGTTGCAGAAGTCAGCAATACAGCCTCTAAACTCTGGAGGAAAGCTGCTTTGGTACAGCCTACGGAAACTGCTGAATGTCTGGCAGTAGCCAAGTTTTCCATAGAGCATGTCTAGATGGCAGTGTGTGTCTATGAAACCAACTGGATTGTCCAGATAAGGGTAACTGGTCCAAATAGGTTCTGCCCCCAAGGATAATCTTTTAGGAGCACCACCACGTGTAAAGGAGTAGGGGGGGTTACCCACGGAAGATCCAGCATCTGACCGCCTGCGGGTGGTTGCGGAGTCCAAGTAAGGGTTCATTTCTCCTCTATTTGAGTGTAGCGGAAGAGCAAAGGGATCCAATAAATGTGCCATAATGTTGGAGGAGTGCAAATTTAAGGTCTCAGCTCTGGATTCCTTTGAAGGGCCCGTGTTTGGTGGGTTGTGCTGCTTGAATGAGACAAAAACCGTCCTCTGTGACAGCGAGAAAGGCATCTGTATGTCCTCGGCCGCTGCCTGGACTGCCCCAGTCATTTCATTAGTGGATGAAAGGGTGAAAGAGGAAGCTGTAGCTCTCTGGGTTTTCACTGAAGGACTTTGCCACTGTTGGCTGTCAGAAGAGCCTTTTTGATGAGTCGTGAAACAAGACACGGAATCTGGGATATACTCCAGAGCAGGGAGGGGCGAGTCACAGTTGTCATCTTCTGATTCATTTTCTGTTTCAAATAACTTCTCTTGAGAAGTTGAGTCCAGAGCAACAAACCTCCTGGGTGAATCTTCTCCTTTTAACACAACACTCTGAGAAAAAAAAAATGTATTAAAATGAATTCCAAAAAATACCGCTTTTGCTTTGAATTTTAATGGCAATGATGATTATTCTGCGGTCACAATATTGTCAAGGATGTCTATTTCCTGGCTTCTGTATAAATATTAAGATGTTTTTTGATTTTCAAGAAATTTAAAACATTAGCTAAATGAACAAAAAAATAAATATAAATAAAATCACTAACAGCCACAAAATTTACAGATTATATGCAACTAAAACATTTTAAATTATATATAAATTTGTGGTAGATTGCTGTGTGTCACTTGACTTACTCGTTCATCTGTTTTGGGCTTGGAGCTGTTGCGTTGGGCTTCTGTGTCCTCAAACACCTGAATGGGGGACCACTGATCTTCTGTGAGTGTGTCGGTGTCCTCAGATTTATTCTCAGGTTTGATCGGGGAACAGTAAATATTCACAACCGTTCTGTCAAGGGACGTTGGACTGGACACTTCAGTCTTCACTGGTGAAGACACAAATGGCAAAGGTGGGCTGTTAGCGTCAGTCCAGGGGATATTTGAAGGGCTGCACCTTGTCTTTGTGCTGTCAATAGCTGCAGTCAATGCCATCCTGTAGATAGCCTTTGATGCCTCCTCGGACGTCCTCGTTTTCTTTTTTGAGACGAACGAGTGAGACGGGGGTGGTGATACTTGCTGGCTCTCTGTGGATTCCAGCTCCTTGAAAGAGTTGTCCATAGGTTTTTCCTGATAATTACAGTGGAAAAGGAAAAATAAATCAGTAATTCCTTTAAAATAACTTAATATAATGCATGAGGTAGCACTACTTTTGATAAAAACAATTCAGATGTGCCATTAAAAGATGGGTGCAGCAAGATTTACAGTAAAGATTTACCTTTGAAGTTGTGAAATTTTCCAAGTTTTTCCTGGAAAGCTTCCTCAGCTTAACTTTGCCTACAGATGGCATTCTTTCACAGAGCACCTCTGCTTTTCTCTTGGGAGTGTCCAGACTCAGTGCTCCAAGGCAGACAGGTCCTGGAGAGTCACTGAGGAGCAAAGCGTTTGAATCTTCATTCGGTGACATATTCCAACGAGAGGGTGTGCCAGCATTTCCCCCCTGCGGACGTGCAGGTGAGGTGATTGCAGTCCGTAGCCACTTAAACTTCAACTTCTTTCTGCTGCTATCCATGTCCGAGATCCTAATTCAATATATAGTTAGAAAAGGAATGAACAGATGTGTATGATCATGTAGTACATCGTGTGAGCAACAGGGTAAAAAACATTAAAGCATTACGGATTAAATATAAATAAATTAAAAAAAAGCAGAATTCAGTCATTTGTACTACAAGAAGAGGAAATGCCCATCTTATGATCAATATAGTTAGCAGATGAAGACAAACAATGGCCACAATCATCGAATACTTTCCTATAGGCTAAGCCTGTCTAAATCTAAATTTGCAGCCATTTTATATTAAACATCAGCTACAAACTAAAACTGACTTGGATTATTTACATCTCCTACAGGGAATCTGAAGGTACGTCACACCTTTTTGCATGTTGGGACAGGGGCTCAATCTTGTGAGGTACAAGTTCTGTTTACCTGTGAGCCTTCCAGTTGCTATGGTGGTTACCCGATAACCTTTTGTTTAGTCTGGCCACAAAATTGTTTAAATCGGTAAAATCTTAACGAGAAGGGAAAAGAAAAACAAAAGGTACCCTACCAGGAGAAACTGAATGTCTCTGCCAAGGAATGGTATTTGGACAAACAAATAACCATACATATGGTTTACAGACTCAGACGCACTACCTCCACTCAAAAACCTGGACATTGTCAATTACCTTGTTTTTGGACTGAGTGCGTACACTTTTAAAAGTTAGAAATCGCTAGAAGCTCATGAACAGTTTTGCAGTGGCTGGGTGAAAGACCTGCTCATCACAAGCCAGCAAACTGTGAGAGCACAGTCATACTCGCTAAGGTGAGATGGCACTCCTCTTTTTGGCCCAAATATTAAACCAAACATAATGCAAAACTTTCAAAAACATTCAGCTGTTCATTTAATAGTTTGGATATGTCAAGTAAAAATGAATGGATTTATGATTTTACAGGTTATTGCGTAAAAAGAAGGTAGCGTTATCCACAAATGTTACCCCCATAATTCAACGCACCGTGACGTCAATTACCGTCTTGTGTCCTTTGTTAAAGCACTTTGTAACTATGTTAAGAAATGTGCTATTAAAATAAAGTTATTATTTTCAGTATTCAAATCATTCAGCTCCAAGGCTGAGCTACCAACTGGGTAAAGAAGGTGACTGCTTCAGGGGCCCCATTTGCCAGTTTGGTTTGTTGTTATTTAATGAGTTGCAATGCTGTATGAGCATATGGGAAAAAGCATCTTACTAAAGCACAACATCAAAATCTAGTTTTTCACATAGGTTTCTTACAAGTTGCATATGTAAAACTACCATACAGCAAACCTGGGACCAGGTAGTACCCCAAGGATAATAGACCCCAAGAAGAGTTGCTGTTGCCAAAGTAAGATTGGGGATGCAAATTTAAAATTATGTATAAAAATACATTTTTAAAAAGTCCAGTGGCTCCTTTTTGCCCCAAGCAAGTTAATCTGGCCATGGTTGACTTACCTCCACTACCTCTAGCCATAAAAAAAAAAATCAATAGTTCAATTAACGGGCCAGACTTAACGTATACTTTATTCTTCAAGTTCAAAATGGCACACTTTTGAAATTACAGAAAAATGAAACATCATGGTGCAACACACAATAAGATATGTTCATTAATTCAGTTGCGGAAATGTTTGCAGACATTATAAGTAAAGCCACAGTTAACCATGGTGCCGTGGTATGGTACCACCATCTACAACAGCGTTTTGGTAATTTAACTTAGTGCTGCTGTCAATTAGTCGGTAGAAAAGAAGCTGGACTGCCATTGACGAGGTTTTGTTATTAATTAGTCTGTTAGCTAGCGCCGTCACTTTAGCCAATTAACGCTAACTTGTAAGAGCTAAGATGACTTTTTTTCACTTGTTGATTCAAACTGCAACCCAAAAAAGTAGTTATGTTTTACTGTTATTTTTCATGACTTCACACTTATTTATTACAGACATGATTTAGCTATTTTTACTACTGCTAAATGTATTTATCTGGCTAGCTAATGTGTTGTGAAGTTAACGTACCTTCTCTCCGCGCCGTAGAGGAGGCTGCTGGTGTCACTTTATCCGCGCTGCTTCAGTCACCCAGCGTCTACTCGTTAGCTTAAACAATTTCCTGCTAACAGCGTGTCCGAACAAAAACGAAACATGAAAAGATTTCATAGGCATGTTTAATATTGGATTTATTTAAAAAGTTTGTTTAAATTAACCGCTAGATGGTGGTAAAGTTCTGCTTTCGACCGTTTGAACGCAACTAAGCGACCACATTAGTCTTATCTCGCGAGATCAACTCCAACAACGAGATTTGGCTAATGAGGTGGTGGTGCATCAGCTGGGAGGCCAAAGTAGATCAAATCATATGTACGGAACACAATTAAGATACAGTGGCAGAGTTTATGGGATAAAGGAAGACATTTATACAAGATACAGCAGAAAGTGGGGGAGGAAAAGTCATTGGGGAAGAGCAGGAGAGAACAGAATCAATTTAGTAGAATTAGACTAGGTCACACAAAGTTAAACGCATCTCTGCACCTTATTGGAAAACATCCATCTGGAAATTATGAGACATGCAGTCAACTGGAAACTGTGGAACATGTGCTGTTTGTGTGCACTATATACTCAAATCAAAGACTGTCTTTAAGGAATGGACTGCAACATGAAGGAATTAAACAACTGGACATTACAACTAAACACAATCCCAGGTTTCTGTTTAAGACTGTGGATCAGCTGGTAAACCCAACCCCTCCTTGTGCCTCAGCTGGAAGTAATGATGACTGTGAATTGTTTTTATCTGATTTTACCAATAAGGTGGTGTCAATCAGAGCCTCTATTACCCCCGCGGCCTCTTACTCAGAGGTTCCTCACCAGCAACAAGAGAGTTTTAACCAGTTTTATCCCATCGACTTGACTGAGCTTTTAAAAACAGTATCACAAATGAGAGTGTCCTCCAGCCCACTTGATGTAATACCTACAATGTTTTTACTGAAAGTAATAGATTCTGTTGGGCCCCATTTGATCTCTGTTTTCAACAGCTCCCTATCTACTGGTTGTGTCCCTGATTATTTTAAAACGGCTTGCGTGAACCCACTTTTAAAGAAACCTGGTTTAGATCCCTAACTCCCACATAATTTTAGACCAATTTCAAAACTGCCTTTTATTGCAAAGATTCTAGAAAGAATTGTGTCCAAACAATTACTCACTGTACTGGAAAATAACAATTTATTTGAAAAGGTTCGATCTGGTTTCAGGAAGTACCACAGCACCGAGACTGCCCTGCTTAAAGTCACCAATGACGTTTTAATGTCTGCTGATGAAGGCATGTGCTCAGTCCTGGAACTCCTGGTACTGCCCTAGAATGGTTTTCATCCTACCTGTCAAATAGGAAGTTTTGCGTGTCTGTAAACAACTATGTCTCTTCGTTCTATCCAGTTAAATATGGTGTGCCTCAGGGGTCGGTCTTAGGACCCATTTTGTTTTCCTTGTATCTGCTTCCACTTGGACATATTATCCATAAACATGGCATTTCTTTTCATATTTATGCTGATGACACACAAAT
>NC_060167.1:22610170-22641016 GCF_021292245.1 Micropterus dolomieu
TCTGTTTTCAACAGCTCCCTATCTACTGGTTGTGTCCCTGATTATTTTAAAACGGCTTGCGTGAACCCACTTTTAAAGAAACCTGGTTTAGATCCCTAACTCCCACATAATTTTAGACCAATTTCAAAACTGCCTTTTATTGCAAAGATTCTAGAAAGAATTGTGTCCAAACAATTACTCACTGTACTGGAAAATAACAATTTATTTGAAAAGGTTCGATCTGGTTTCAGGAAGTACCACAGCACCGAGACTGCCCTGCTTAAAGTCACCAATGACGTTTTAATGTCTGCTGATGAAGGCATGTGCTCAGTCCTGGAACTCCTGGTACTGCCCTAGAATGGTTTTCATCCTACCTGTCAAATAGGAAGTTTTGCGTGTCTGTAAACAACTATGTCTCTTCGTTCTATCCAGTTAAATATGGTGTGCCTCAGGGGTCGGTCTTAGGACCCATTTTGTTTTCCTTGTATCTGCTTCCACTTGGACATATTATCCATAAACATGGCATTTCTTTTCATATTTATGCTGATGACACACAAATATACTTCCCCTTCAGATCCACAGACCCTGGAATGCTGAGTTCACTTAACAACTGCCTTTGTGAAGTTAAAAAATGGATGTCAAATAATTTCCTCCAACTGAACTCAGACAAAACAGAAATCCTGGTCATTGGGTCCCAGCAGATGGCAAAACAACAAGGCCTCTCGCCTTGTTATATTTCTGAACTTTTAGTCCCATACACACCAGCACGTACCTTGAGATCCTCGGGCAGAGGTCTGCTGTTCCAGAGTCTCGACTGAAAACTAAAGGGGACAGCGTGTTCGCTGTCAGGGCCCCGAGGCTCTGGAACAGCTTGCCCGAGGAAATCAGGTCAGCTGAGTCAGTGAACTCTTTTAAGTCCCTTCTTAAAACATACTTTTATAGGAGAGCCTTTCCGGATCTTATTTGACTTTATTTTATCCCTTTTATTTTATTGTATTTTACTAATTTTATATTTATCTTAAATGTGTATTTTAGTCTTTTCAATGTTTTCATGCTTTTATCTTGTATTGTTTTTGTATTATTGTCTCTTGGGTATTATTGTCTTTACACTTGTTAAAGCACTTTGTAACTTGTTTTTGAAAAATGCTCTACAAATAAAGATTATTATTATTATTATTATTATTATTACAACTATTTTCTCAAAAAAACTCCGGAAATATGGTGTTTAAACACATCTCATCTTTTCTACAACAAACTGGACTGAACACGAGGATTTAAGCATATGTAATTAGGGTACAGTAGGTGGCGATAATGCTCCATCTGGTTGCAAGTCGCCAGTAAAAAGAAAAAGAAGAAGAAGAAGAACTGCTGGGAGGCTGACGAAATTTACCCAGCATTAATGCTTAGTGGTCAACTCACTGGAGCAAAGTATGGATGTAGGCTGTTGCTGCTGAGCCATTCATACCCGCAAATGTTCGGTGCGCAGAACAATGGACTTAAAACCCAGCAGTACAAGACAAATTTATTTATATGCCATGCATTCATTGAATACATATACACTTTAAAATAAATCTGATAATTTTTATTATTTATTTATGGTTAATTTTGGTAGGGACAAAAACAACAACAAAATCACGTGTAATAGGAACTACAGAACACTAGATGTGAGAGTAGCCTTCAAGTTTGTGGCTGAATCAACCAGGACTTGACATCTCTCTTAAAGGTGGTGAAGTCTGCAGCAATTTTCAAGTGTTTAGGTAGCAAGTTCCAAGACTTTGCTCCTTTTACAGAAAAGGCAAACAAGACAAACATTTAGAAGGCAGCAGAGAATAAATGATTTAAATCCTGTTTTTAAAGGGGGTCAGAGGTGGTACAAGCATAGTAGCCTATTGGTATTTAATGCTGAACAGTGATATTCAGATTTTAATTTCCTTACTAGCTATGTACACACTAACAACATATAATACAAAGTGGTTGTAGTACCATATGACAAAATATTTTTTCCCCCTTCTTGCTCAGAGTGGAGCGTCAGATAACAGCTTCCCTTGAAATGTTCATAGTTTCTTTTTTTAGTGAGCATACCATAGTTAGGTAATGTATTTTACACATTATACTAACCACATTATTGCAGTCACTACTTATT
This sequence comes from Micropterus dolomieu, assembly GCF_021292245.1. Classification (NCBI taxonomy): domain Eukaryota; kingdom Metazoa; phylum Chordata; class Actinopteri; order Centrarchiformes; family Centrarchidae; genus Micropterus; species Micropterus dolomieu. Next base: position 22,612,293 of record NC_060167.1, read on the forward strand.
TTTAAATTCCCAAGTTTAATACTTCACATTAACAGTATTTCCACTGAAAGGAAAGTCAGTGTGTGGACACACTCTAAGGTGATATAAGATTAATTATACTTAATACCATATCAGTGAAATCGTGTCGTTTTGGCTTAAATTTGGAAACAGGGTTAAAACAAATCTTAGTGACCGTTTTTGTTAGATTTTTGGTAATCCCAGGGAGGTCTTGTAGGCACCAAAGCTGTATCCTTTACCTGTGAGGAAGGAATGACGATGCATCAGTCTTCTGACCATTGTGTAAACCAATCATAATGTAAAGTAACTAAAATACAAGACACAACATTGTCCCTCTTACAAACGCTGCTTGTGATAGACATTGAGAAGTGTTTATATTCCTTTTATGAAATGATGCTGAATGATAATTCATAATATACCAACACAAAATGATATGTGCAGACTAGAAGGTCTGTGAAGGACAAATGAGGATTAGGATATGACCTGCTGTCCACAACAATGCACCAAAATCAGTCAGTAGGAAAGGGCAGAGGGATTTCTGTGATCTGTAACCTTCAAAATAGTGTACAGTGGCTGGGCAGCGGCATCAGCAATAAGGAAGATTAAGAGTATGGATCTCACTCCTCCCAGCCACATGTGCATGTTAATGTCACACCAAGCTGATATTTCTACTGTATAGGTGACACTTCGCTGCTGTCAGGGCTCAGATCAGTACTTACATGTTGAGGCCTGCTTTTCAATGAGCCAGTAGCAGAAGCCCCTCCTGGCACGGTCATGGAACACGTTGCTGTACTGGGGCATGTTTTGAGGTGAGGTTTTTGGTGTGTTTGGATGCCTGCCTAAAGAAAAACATATACATATACGTCAGGGAAACAAATAATAAAAAACGTTTAAAAAACTCCTGTTAATGTGGGACCTACTGTATCCTTGCACCATGGAGGGAACAGGATCATTAACTGCAGTTTCATCCCGAGTCAGAGGAGGTAACGGGCTGCTGCTGCTGGTACAGCGGCTTAGAGCACCTTCATGGGATTCATCCACTAGGACGTGTAATAAAGCCAAATTAGAGACACATTTTTCTTTGTAATGTGTAGAGAACATTACCCTCTCTCGACTGTACAAAGTGTTCTCCTTGTTGCCTCCCAACTTGATATTATATGTGAAGTAGGGTAATTTTCACAAACCTCTGTCTTTCAACAAGGCAGCTGGAACTGATGCAAAATAAACTGGAACCTAGGTGGGAATAACTGTGCATAGGATCACAAGAATACAAAGTAATTTATTTTTGTTATTGATCAGTGTTAGAGTGTCATAAGTTTATATATCAGTGTCTTAGCGGAAGAGGGGTTAGTTTCATTTCATCTTACCGTTGTTTTCATTTTGCTCCAGTGGTCTGTCCGGAGATGTGGAAACATGACTGGGTGACTCCTTGGCCAAAATGTCATGCTGGTGAAGAAAATCGAAGGATCATGAATATTAGTTACTGTCTATTCCTTCAGTTCTACAAAGCCACAGCACTGGATCCCAGCCTCAGAACAAATACTGTACGTGTGTGAGACACAGAAAGCTGCCGACAGCGGCCGAGTACTTACCTCTCTTGCTTGAAGCGACTCGAGTCCCATGTTTTTTTCTTTCCCCCTGCCTGCATGTTCCCGATATTACTGCACCCGGCTCACACACACACAAAGATGGGTTGTGTTACTTTGTCGCATAGCAACTCCTTTGGCAACAGCACCCATGCTGTGCTAAAATGGTGCTGGTTATAATTTCAGCACTTGACAGATCGGATTGAACGTCCTTGTGTCTGTCTGGGAGTTTATCCAGTCAGGCTTGTACAAGTGTTAAATATGTGAAGTTACTGAGCGTGTGTCAAGCTTGATCTATAACAGATGAAACTTTTCACCACACTTGCACAATTACAAATAATGACATTGCTTTAAAAAAATTTAAAAGCTGCTCAATTATATGTTATTAATAATTTTACTTTGTTTCAGACATTTTAAGTACATATGATAGATAAATCACCAAAAAGGAGAAAAAACTCTGAAAAATAAGAAGATACTATTATTCTTTATTATTCAGATGATCCGAGTGAAATGCCACTTCTTTTACTTAGACAGCCTTGAGTATTAATTCCTAAATCATAATGCGTCAGTCACATTCATTAAATACACCCATAAACACAAACAACTGTACAGTTGTAATTAATAGTATATTGTGTGTGGTCGCAACAGATACTGTTGGGTGTGTACTTTCTTTGTACTCAAAATGTTTTGTAATTGGAATATAACTTATATTTTCCTTACAAAATAAACAGAATATAATACTTTCTCAATGTGAAACTGTCGCTGTATTTTGGGACCTCATGTTTTAGAGGCTGAGCAAATCATTAAAATAACAATACTCTTCATAGTAACGTTCAACCAGTAGAAATATATCTTTTTTTATTATTTACTACACAAATAAAAAATGGAAATATTTGTGACACAGTAGCAATATATGAATTTCCAACAGGGTTACGTGAGACAAAATAGGCAAAGAACTACAAAGTAGGCAAAAACAAAAGCATACGCTCCTCAGTCAGTGTTTCACAGCCTGATCTTTCCCTACAGGAAATCACATGCAAGTCAAACTTTTAGAAGAGACTTTGCCCATTTATGGTGGTCGGTATATTTGGAAGTCCACATTTACCAGAATAGGCCAACTTGGAAAATGTACCCATAACCACTCCGTCTTTCTCCAGACTGAAAGTGCCAAAGTAAACGCTTGCTGATGATTGTTGAATAATTCAGCCTTAAACTGCTGAGCTGAACAGCAGGAATAACAATGACGGATGTTTTCTGACGGGAGATGTGCAGTAAACTGGATTAGTTAATATAACCTTATCTCAGGCACTCCCATTAAGAAAATTTAACATATATCTCTCAGAAATTTAAAGTGATCATTGGTATATACTTTTTATTTAGTGACCTTTATAAATTGTGATACTTAGGACACTGTATCCATGACAACAACATACTTGTACGTTCAGTCTTAAGCTGATGATACACGGGGCAACTTTTTGAGCAATGTTGCTGGTCAATCTTGCTAGTGGCAAGTCCAACTATGTTTTGGGTGGCGGAGTGGTGGGGGAAGGGGATTACGGCAGTAATCTTTACTCATTACCATTGACGACAACGTTGCCTTGCACGATTGCTCTAAAAGTTGCTCTGTGTATCATCAGCTTTAATGATCGACTTGGATTTTTTTGAGGAAGTTTATCTTTGGCAGAACCTGGCTATATGGCAAAATAAAGTAAAGAAAAACAGAATCAGATAAGCATCAAAGTTACCTAATTTCTCTAGATGAAATCCTCAAATAACATTTTAGAGAAAAAAAACCCTATTTTTATTGAAGTTCACATAATATAAAATCTCCTCTTACTAAAAGGCAAAAGCAACATACAGTTTTTTTCTGCTGAGGGAGACATTTGCTAAAGCCATTGAGTGAATATAACTGAGGAAATGTGAGATATCTGGCATAGTCTGCTGCTCATTCACCCAAGAAAAAACTCACAACATTTTATCTAATATATATATATATATATATATATATATATATCTCCCCCCCCCCCCAAGTTCTGGTTTCTTTGCTTTCTAGTAGTGCAGAATACAAAACTGCAGTCCTTAAGTCAGCGTTAACCATCCAGGTTCATGCCTCATTCCTCCTGGCCTTGAATCCTCTGCAGGAGATGTTGTTCTACTCGCTGATTCATGCGGTGCAGATCTTTCAACACACTGGGCTGATCTTCCAGCTCCTCATGGAGACACCGTGCTATTTCCAACCTCCTGTAGTCTTCTGGCCGTACCAGACACCTAATAACCTGAAGAGCGCGATCCTTGAGGCTGTACACTGTATAAACCAAACGAGCGTTTGTCAACTGTTGAGAAAATATTAAGCAGAGACCACTTTCCCAATAGTTTTGTAACACGCATTTCACGTGTTTTCATACGAATGGCAGGCTTGCAACCAAAATGAACAGCTGTGTTTGGTTTCAATCACACACAATGCACATAGACTGAACAACACAAGTTACAGGCACCATCAACACTGCTACTGGACTTGCTTTATTTTTATGTGTACTTAAAAAATCCAATCCACACATACACATAGATAATTGAAGAACTGTATTTTATATGAAACATTCTTTTTTTGTGTTTGTCAAAAATAATATTTGATAATTGAAAATGCAGGCCTGTGTTACTGCTGTATTTACAAATATTTCTGATTTAAAAAACTGAATCCAAATGATTAATAATGTAGTCCTCGATTTAAAACATCTGTCACTCAAAACTTTAGAAAATTAGAAAATCGCAGTTTAGTGACTCCCAGTTAAAACCAACCAACCAACCGCAAGATCTGTGGATGATCCTGTGTAACCTGTGTGCTACTGGGAAAGACTTCAGGAGGTTTCTTTATGCAATTGTGTGATGCTTTGAGCACCACAAGCCAAGTGCCATTCGCCTTTGTTGTATCGCAGTGTGGTAGAATCCTTAGGAAAAGAGATCTAGTACTATTTTTTTTTAATTATTTGTCCCTTTAAACCATCAGAATGGAAACTGTTCACAGTGCTGTAATCAATAGTTGATCGACAGCCTTTCAAAACACACAAATATGATTTAAGCTGGAATTTACTCTTGGTTGTATGTCTGTGAGTAGCAATGAATTAAATTTGGTGAAAATGGCTAATATGTTGATCATTTGGCTAATCTTACCTGGTAAAGTGATATTAGCAAATGTAGCATTTCCACCCTCTGCTGGTTTAGGCAGAAACAGTTCTTTGCTGTTCACCCTCAGTGGCTCATCAGTCTCTGCGTCTCTGAACATCCATGGGTGTCCTGGGAAAACCACACACAAACAGAATGTATTACACTGTCCAAAAGTGATACCATTCCCCTTTGAACTAACACATGGTCTGGCTAAATTGCAAATCAGCACATCAAGACTAAATGCCATCAGTCGGTGACGGTGACCAACTTTGTGGTTCATAATGTTCTTGTCCAAGATGCTTCTTGGTGCGGTAAAAATATTATAGAAATAACAAAACGGGCTTCTATTACATTTTGGCTGGGTTTTGTTTTGCCAAATACCAACAGTGTGCTGTCCTGAGATGGCCTCTCTTTATGTGAAACGTAGATCTAACGTGGGACAAAGTTGCAGCACGTGTTGTAAACCTTTTTTGTGCATACGTAAGTTAGCTTATGGTTTTGGAAATGCTACCTTACCGACGAAGGTGTTCATTTTTCGCCCCGTCCCAGGCTGTAAGTCATTGTACGCCTGAGGTTTCCCCTGGTAATCTATCCACAGTGGTCGTACGACACGGGGAGTTAGGTTACAAAACACCGCATTAATGGGTATTAAACTGTTCAGGGAGCGAACCAGGGGAAGAGACTGCTCTCCCTCTTGAGGCATTGGTGCTGGTTGCTAATTAGCACTAAGTTGTTAGCGCAGTTAGATTAGCCGTTTAGCTAGCAGCTAGCAGGCAGGATATCCATGTATGTTGGCTGTTGTCGACACACGGGGATCGTCGTATCAATAAACGCTTAATCACTTAATCGGTCGAAATAGATTACATCGTTTATAAAACGAACTACAAGCAACTGTATCAGTATAGCAGCGGGAGAACGGTCGCTTCGTCTCAAGCTAAACTATTTTGTTTACATTCACTCTTCCGGTTGAAAGTCCCGGGACGTCAACCTCTTCATTGGTCGACAGCCATGATGACGTCTCGGTCGCTGCGTTTCATCCGGGATGGGATGCGTGGCCTGGCCGTGTTCAGTTTTATCATGCATAGACTGTATACAACTAGAAAGTAAATACATCGTTATCTTAAAATAAATGAACACAGGAGCTCTAGTTAAAGTGTGTAGCACTATAAGAGTTGGATGTCAGCAGTAGCATTTACAATATAATGTAATTTGCATACAAAACATATGATTAAACTGCCCAACAGGATAAAAAGTGTTCAAATTTATCTCCACTTCGACCAGCTACGGCTTTTAAATGCCAGTTACACGTTTATGCATCTGTAATACTCATCGAATATGCTACTAAAATGTGTAACAATAAGATACTGACAGTGCTCGTTCACTGCACAATGAAGGCTCATTTTACATGGATGCAGTACTTGTAATTAAGTATTTTACACAGTGGCATGTAGGCCTAGTATTATTTAGGATTTAGGATTTTTTTTTATATATATACACTGTTACTCAGCATATTAAAAGCCATTACACACAATTTTTCTTAGGCTATAATAATTATCTCGTGATCTCGAGAATTCCTATAATAGTCCTATTAGGCTATTGTATCAAGCAACCCTGGTTGTATTTAAGGGTAGAAAGTCTTACTAAACTTGACAAAGCCACTGAAAAACAGTCACCTCAACGTCTTTGTAGGCCGATTATCTATTACAGCTCACACCTGTATAATAATTCCATTATGAGCACATACTTCACAGGCTTTATTTGTCCACCTGTAAAGAATAATAAAACTAATTTGCCAGGAAATCACAGTACTGAATGAATCTAAGCTCCACCCAATTTCATCGTCGCATAAAACACAGGGGCACAGCTGTAGAGACCTTCCCGAGAAAGACCACCCTCATCTCTGGAGATTATTCCCAACCTTAACACGGGCCACAACAGCAGAGCTTCAATTTACCGTCGGCACTATTTTAAATAATATATAAAGGTAGGTAGGAATTGCCTAGGCTATTTGCTATAAAATAGTTTAAACGTGCGGCCTCATTTAATAGAGAGAATGAAAAGTGTAAAGGGCTCAATATGACGGTGTTGGTTCTTGACATAGCTACAGTAGGCCTATGATACAAAAAGTTTTAGGGTATTTTTTAATGACGAGGTTAAATATAGGCTAACTAGTCTACTTGTTCTATTATTCCCCAACAGTCTTTTGTCCGTAAATCTGACCTCTTTCACGACCCAAACGCAATGCGTCCTCTGAATGACAGTGACTTTGTGGATGCGGAGGACTTGGCGAGAGATGAGATTCTGGCCAAGGTAGAGATCGCGCTGCTCAGTGTCATCTTCGTCAGCGCCGCCATCCTCAACACCGCCCTGCTGCTCGTCCTCTGGAGACAACGCAAACAAATGTCCAGGATGCGCGTCTTTGTCTTCCACCTGTGCTTGGCGGATCTGGTGGTCGCTTTCTTCCAGGTGTGCCCGCAACTCATATGGGACATCACAGACCGATTCGTCGGACCAGACCTGGTGTGCCGCCTGGTGAAGTACCTGCAAGTTCTCGGCATGTTTTCATCGACTTACATGATCGTGGTGATGACAGTTGACAGATACCAGGCTGTCTGCAACCCGATGGTGAAGTTCCAGCGGAGACGCACAAGACTGAACGTCCCCGTGTGCGTCGCCTGGGGGATTTCTCTGCTGGGCAGCTTGCCACAGGTTTTTATTTTCTCACAGGTCGAGGTCGCACCCGGTGTTTTTGACTGCTGGGCTATATTTATCCAACCATGGGGGCTGCAGACTTACATAACCTGGACCACGCTGGTCATTTTTGTTTTACCTGTTATTACAGTTGTTGTTTGTCAAGTGCGCATCTGCCGAGCCATCCAGACGAACCTGTACCAAAAGCTTCAACAGCAGGGCAGCGTGGGTCTCCCACTGCCATCCAGAGCCAGCGGTGTGGCCGGCATGTCCAAGGCCAGGGTGAAGACGCTGAAGATGACAGTGGTTATCGTGCTGGGTTATATTGTCTGCTGGGCTCCCTTCTTCACTGTCCAGCTCTGGTCCGCCTGGGACACAAATGCTCCGAAAGAAAGTAAGCCATTAAGTATGTCTAGCTGCTGCTCAGTTTGATTTTTATTATTTTATGGTGTATTTAATTTGTTTTTCTCTCTAAATATACGGAAGCAGTAATTACTTGGGTCTCGATGCGCTATCCGAGATGTGCATATTTACGCACAAAAACCATAAGATATTAAAAGGTGGTAAATGACACTTCTTTGCAAACACATGACGCTTTGTACTTCTCCTGTCATTCCAGCTGCGACTTTCACTATCCTGATGTTGCTGGCCAGTCTGAACAGCTGCGTGAACCCCTGCATTTACCTTCTTTTCAGCAGTCAGTTTCCCAAGAGGCTGGTGACATTCCTGTGCCAGAGGCACAGAAACGGTAAGGATTCAATGCATGACGAGGCGACGCTGGTCAGCACATTGTACATGAGCTTCAAAAATGTTTCAGAGTCCAAATGAGGGCAACGCGCTATAATCTGTAAACAGGGAAAGCCTGCATGGGAAGAAAGCGCGCCAAGCTGGTGCGCCTCGCGAAGCTGCCTCTGAGCTCTATCTCCATTTGAACGATTGTTTCTTCTGAACAGGGATTATGGAGATAAGACATACCTATCTGAGCCTGACGGAAAATATCTCATAGAAGCATTCATCAAAAGCAAACCTGAAATGGGTGGCCAGAAGTGAGAACTGCGCTCCAGATGTTGTTGGATGTTGACGATGGTGTTTTGTTGGGCTGTTGGGATACTAAATAATCTGTATGTGGTGGGGATCATGTTATCACATTGTTATGACAGCTTTGATGTGATAGAAAAACATTCCTTACAGTTAATAGAAGCTGGATTTAAACACTTTTGTCTTTTCAGATAGATTGAATAATTGAAGATACTGCTGTTAAGCATAATAACCTAAGAAATACATTTATGCTGTGGATCGGAAAAATGTTATTTTGTGGAATTTTTACCAAAATACCAGTAATTGTACTACAGCAGCCTATGTGAAATAATACCACAGTCCTTTGATTTGAGCTCAGAGACCTTAAGTGACAAGATATATAGCATATGCTGTAGCTTTATTTTCCAAAGAGACAGCTGTATCACGAGTGAAACCAAGAACAACTGTGTTTTAATGAATATACCAGAGAAGAAATACAGTCACATTGTTAAAATCATGAAATAAAATATGTGCCTGCATCCAAAAAAGCAAGTACTGCATTCAAATATTGTGAAATACATTGTCACTTCTATAAATGTTCTCTGTGGTGAATAACTGTTTTAAAATCACACATTGAGTGACTGTTTTCGTAAAGTGTTGTTCAGGCTTAACGAACTATAGAAAGCAAGTGCAGAATAAAGTCATATTCTCACAACTGCTTTGTTTATTTTATTTGTATATAAATACATATTTGAAAATCCACTAATAACAAAGTTTAATATTCAATGACACCTGAGGTAAATCTTTAGGATGAAATTGTAGACACTGTGAATGCATTTTTCCAGTGACATTACATTTGACAGTAATAAAGACCTGGTGTGTGTCATACATGGCTTGTGCATGATCAGCTGGTCAACACAGCAACTCAGGATGAAGGATTTTCACACTGAAGGAGCAGCATACCAAAGGCAGACACCGCCTGAAAGATATTACACATGCACAGAGTACACATGCTTGTATGTGTGGCTCACACTCATACAAGTCAGGATAAAGATGCTTTCATCAAGGTAAAATGATTCCCGATTAGGACTTTTGGTCGAACCTGAAAATTTGTCACTGTCCAAAATCTTTTTCAGCCCTCATTTTGGACAATTAGGAAACAAATGCTGTATCAACAGACCAGACTGACGACAGGCCATTAGTGTCTGTTGCCTGTGTGATATTGGGAATATGTGGAACAGTGGATCCCAACAGAGCAGTCATTATCTAAACTGTAGAAAGGTTTTTGTCAGCATCACTATGGCAGCTTTAACAGTGTCCATTTTGTCTGAGAATGTTAGTATGGCCAGAGACGTTTTATGGAGCCTATAGGCTATAAGGACTTTGGTATGTCTCAATACTTTGACCTATAATATCTGAAGTTTGTGGACAGCTTTGGCTCCACAGAATCCAGCAATTATCTATTCTCATTGTATTTGGTGTTATTTTGTCATTGTTGTTATGTGTCTCCTTTTCATGCTACTTAGGATTATTATAAACCAAATGAATAAATACATATGTGTACCTTCCTCCTTGTGAGGAATTCGGGGGGTTCTCTCTCCACAGGCAAGTCAGAGCTCCTGGTTGCTTTTAGCCCTGGAGAGGTATAGATGGGTAAACCGGTAAAGAAACTGAGTTGTTCAAGGACACTTCAGCAGGGCAGATATTTTTCAACACACAATATCGTGCTATTGGAGAGCAACACACTAACGGATTCAGAATCTTGCTTAAGCTCCCAAGATGGATAAGTGCAAGTCATATGTTTGTGACTAATGTTCCTACTCTCCATGCTGTATTGCAGAATTTCATGCATAAATTTATAAGTCAGCTGATAGATTTTTAAAAAATGTCATCACAATAGCTTTATCTTAGCCCAAACAAAGTGACACAAGGTGTTCCTCTCGCTTTTGGAAATACTGGAACAAATGTCTGTATGTGTTTTAATTATAGTGGAATGTGAAATGTCATGATCTTGTTCAGAATTCTGTACTGCGTGTCTTTGTATTGTGTCTCTTTATTTTATTTTTATTTTACTGATATGGACCTATGTGTCTGAAATAAAAGTTGATTTAGTGAGTGACTGATAAGAACACCTCTGATTATAATGCACCCCAGTACAATACCACAACTAAGCTAACTATGACCACAATAATAAAACTGAACATTATATAAAATAATATACGTTGTATTGGATTGCATTGGACTACAGGTGTTCCTAATAAATTGGCCACTGAGTATTTGCATAGATTAATGTTGGGCCAACCTAAATGCCAAGTTCCTTCAAAATCTATTTCCAAATGTTCTCAGAATAATTGATGCTGCTTTGAAGGCAAACGGTGGTCCCACCAAATATTGATTTGATATAGATTTTTCTTCTGTTCCCTCACTGTTTACGGTCTTCAGCAACCTCATCTTGTAGTCTGGCTGTTTCTCACCCTCTTGTATTCCTTCTGTACAGCTGTTTCTGTTTCAGTTAATGATTGTGTTTCAACCTACATATTGACTTTATGATCATTAGCACCTGTTTGGTATAATTGTTTATTTCATACATCAGATATTCCTACAAAATCCCTGACTTTGTGCAAGTGTACCTAAAAGAACTAAAGCTGTTTTGAAGGTAAAGGACGGTCACACCAAAAATTGATTTGATTTAGATTTTTCTTCTGTCCACTTACTTTGTATTTTGTTAATTGATCAATATATTACCATGTCTATTTTTGACAGCATTTTTCTATAAACATACCATACATTAATATATGTCCCTTTACAACTTTAAACAACTGGGACAGCTTTGATGTTAAGTTCATGTTGGCAAAGCAATCATACATCTCCGGTAATATCTCCACTCAGCCTCATTCACTCTCTGCTGTTTTCACTGTAAGAAGCCTGCAGGGATATTACTCAGGAAATGTATTCAATGGAAAAATTTACCTAAAGGAAATATTTCTAACATTAATTAGGAAAAGTGGATAATTTACGTGAAAGTAATTTTAATGATGAAATAATTGGAAAATGATTATACATATGTGATTAGTTAAATGTTATACAGTATTTGTGCTTGTGTTGTTGTCTCCAAGTAAATACCCAATACAAATTTAAGTATAAATATAATTAATGATTTAATAAATATAATTAATGATTTATTTAAACAATTTCAATAACAGATTAATTGTTTATGTAATTTATCAAGCTAAAATCCCAAACATTGACTGGTTCCAGCTTATCAAGTGTGAAAATTTGCTGCTTTTTAATGGACTATACTTCAGATCAAAGAAAATTAGTAATTTGAAGACATCACTTTGGGTTTTGGGAACTTTCTGACATTTCTACACTAAACATAAATCTAAAAACAACTGCTTTTCACAGTAAGGTTGTTTGACAACCGGATCAAATGAACAGAATAACTGTGAGTGAATAACAGTTCAATAAAGAGCCTGTGCCACAAGCAACAGCAAAAACACATTACAAAACAAATTCATAGTCAAGAAACTTTACTAGACAGAAGCAGAGACACACAACAACTGCTAAAGCCACAAAACAAGTCAGGAGTATTTCAGATGTCAAGCTGAAGTGGTGAGATATGAGAAATCACATGCTGCATGTCTCAAACCCTGTCAACATCATTACTTTAAATGTTCTTCTCTGAGGGACCCTCATGTGGTCGACACGGCCCCTTACAGAGATTCATTAGACCCTCACTTTGCTGGCATACAAATAATCCTGTCCACATCTTGCAGATAAATGCATATTGATGAGTTGGTATACTATCTCATCAATATGTGAAGATTTACAAATTATAGGAGGACATCACATTACCGTTTACCTGCTTGTTAAAGCTCAATTCATCACCTCAACACACACACACACACGTTTTCAGAATGTCAAATTGCCTCTTGACACACTGCATCGATTGCCCTGCTGAAACATGTAATTCAGCAGAGTCACAGGATAACTGCCTGTTTATTTTACTTTGTTGTACACTGGATGTCACAGAAAAACAAGTAAAGGCCTTCTTTTGAACCAGGCCATTGAATTTATTATATTTTATTGTTTGGGGGTGAATGAAAGGCTGACAGCCTGGCAAACACTGAATCAATGACATGAGACAAAATATAATCAAGAGGCATAACACTGGATTTTAGATTTTACATATTATTCTCACGGTGAAAACCTCTCATTTATGAAACATAAGATGGGATGATATGATATGAAACTATAGGAGGTCCAACAGACAATACTAAGTAAAATATTTCAAATGTGAATTTGATATACAGTCACATTTCTGAGGAAGTTCACATTTTCTGATTCTTTAAGGGAAACCTCACAAATTTGCAACATCAAGGTCTGTTTAAAGGTGTTGGTGGAGTACTACACTTTAGTGCTTATGTGGGAAAAAAAGTTGTATAAAGCTTTTTGTGCCACAAGAAGGCTGAGAAATTAAAATAAAATGATCTGAAGAAGTGCACTCACCAGGCCTCTGTAGCCCACTCCTCACCTCTGCTCGAGGCTAGCGGCTTGAGGCTACATTATCCGCTACTAGCATAACACATTCAAATGTCAGACTAAAATGTTACACGCAGGTTTTGACAAGGAAGAAGAATGAATGGAATAAAAACGATAACATCTCTGGTTCTGCCGCATCAATTTTTATACTCAAAAAAACAAATAAACAAAAAAACTAGAGTCCGCTGATGTTATAGAAGTGCAATGTTAAATCAGTGGAATACTCTTTTATGGGAAATCCCCAAAAATATTAAGATAGAGAAATGAAAGGTTCATTCAACACATGAAACCACAAAGTCAAAGTATTTTCTCACTGAGTGTCGATACAACTCAGACCTGTACACCCATGACATCGTGCTTAGGCCATAAGAATAACACCTAAGATTTAAAGATATTTTTAATGTAAAGGTATAATAAAAGGTAAATATGAAGCCACCTAAGCAGCCGGTTAGCTTAGCTTAGCATAAAGAGCAGAAAAGAGTGAACATCTATCCTGGTTTTGTCCATTGAAAAAACAAACAAACAATCACAAACTTGAAAAGCTAATGCTAATGAAGGGGTTTGCTTGATCTTTCCAAAAACCAAAGAGAAAAAACTGGAAGGGAAAATGTTGTGGAGCCCCTGTCCAGGAAATAGCCAGGTGCAAAACCAATGTAAACAAATAAGATATAAGGTGTTGATTAGGGAGCTCCAGAGGTGCTGGTAGGCGGATTGTGTTACCTGCAGAAAAAGCCAGGCTAGCTGTTTCACCCCAGTTTCACGTCTTTACGCTAAGCTAAGCTAATTACCTGCTGGTGGGAGCTTAAAGGACCAGCGTGTAGCATTTAGGGGCAGCTAGTGGTGAGGCTATAGATTCCAACCTACTGATAACCCTCCTGTTCCAAGCATGTAAGAGAACCTACACTGGCCGCTAAACCTACGAAAAATACCAAAGGCCCTCTCTAGAGCCAGACTCCGGTTTGTCCATTCTGGGCTACTGCAGAAACATGGTGGTACAACATGGTCTTCTCTATGGAAGAGGACCTGCTCCCTCTGTAGATACAAAAGGCCTTTTTCTAAGGGAACAAAAACACAACAATTATTTTCAGGTGATTATACACTAATGTAAACATACTTCTGAATATTATCTTAAGTTTCTGCCAATATTCCTCTAAATCTTACACACTGGTCCTTTAATATTTATCCTGCAGACCTGAGAGTATTTCCCAAAATGTCAAACTATTCCTTAAAGAAAACATCCAAAAAGATTTCATTAGACAGAATAATACAGGTTCACATCTGAGATGATTTCTTATTGCGATCAAATACTTTGCTTACTGATGAAAAGATTATATCCTAAAAACTTTGTGTAACATGAAAAGAAATGATAAATTATATTATTGATAAGAGTCACCAGTTATATTACACAACATGTTATAACTGCGTCTTATTTACAGTTAAATTTATACAAACGTGAGGCAGCCCCTTTTGCAACAAAATTGCAAGTAAAATCCTCAAAACTGTGAGACTTCAACCCAAAGAGAACCCTACAAATATCTAATCATCCCATCGCCATTTATAATCTTTGATTCATGTCTTCGGTTCACTGATTCATCAAACCTATCAAAAGACACCGAGCTGGGGCGTAGGCACAACATTTTAACATACCACACAACATGAAAACACTGAATGAAGAAGGGTGAACGCTCCTCTCGCTCTCTGTGTTAAAAAAAACAAAAACATTCTGCTATTAGGCACCAGGACATTTCTAATTTTCACTTGTGCAACCAGAGACAACGTTTGTTTCTTGAAGCGCATTTTCTGACAATGAGCCTTTGTTGAAAGCAAAACAGACACTGATTATATCAAGCATATTACACATTATCGTTCTTGTCACTTCAGTTTTTTGTTTATTACATAAAAAACTGGCCTGATAATAGATAGCACGTCTCCACACATGAATATGTTAAATTACTTTCCAATCTTCTTGCATAAAAAAATACATCCAATCTAATTCCAAGATTCAAAATATCCCCAATATTGACAGATCTACACATACATGAGTGCACGTTCATTCAAACGGTTTCCTCCACTGAAGTGTGGCAGCTCAAATTACATCAGAAAAAATATCTGAGAAACCCACAAAGGATCTGAATGCTAAGTGAATTTATTTTAACTGGATGGTTTCACAGCAGATAAAGTGGCTAACTCAGCCTGCTCGCCCACAATATCTATCTCACCTGCACACTCTCCATCATACAGAGGAAAGGAGTTGAAGGGAAATTATGCATTAAGCATAGCTTTTGTGTTTGTGTGTGTCAGCAGACACCAAGCAATCAGCTGGACAGGGGTGCAGATCAGGGAGCTACATGCGAATTGTTACCACTTGTCATGGAATCAATCTGTTCAACACGTTATTCTCAATTTCTAATCACAGTGCACCGAGTCGTCTCACTGCTGCCTCCACATTTCAAGAACCTTTAAGAACAATTACTTTGCTCTCAGAGTGCCATTTAAAGGCCGAATGACCTTTCTGCTAATATGATGGATTTGCTGCCAGGGGTGACAGGCGCTGTGTGATGCACTGATTACTAAAAGTAATCACAGCCAGAGAGTGCCTTAAGATCCAGGTGTGAGAGGTTTGCAGGGTTTTTTTTTTTTTTTTTAGCAAGGGGAAATGATGGTCCTACATCACAGGCAGAAGAGACGAGAGCCCTCTCTGCCCTCCTCCCCATCGCCCTGGGGGATACGGGGGAGCAAAGCTGAACGAGTCAGACCCCAGAAACGAGGTGGAGACAAGTCCTTCTTGGTGGCTGTGAACTTCCAACCCATGTGAGACCCGCAGTTCCGGCACTGAGCAATTGTCCAGGCGTACCTGACAGAAAAGGAAGAGGTTAAAGTTAAACTACTGGACAGAAGATATATCCAAAAAAGTCCTCTGTCAGTGTGTGTACTCTGGAGGTTTCCCTTGTTACACTTTTTTAAGGTGCATACTGAACCAGATTGGTTTCCAATAGGGCAGGGCTATATGGCCAAAAACATTATCACAATAAAAACAAAATCATATCAGTCGATATCGGTAATTACGATAAATGTCAAATCATTATTTCTTTCAACTTTAAAGGCTGATTTTTGCTCCTGGGTGAAAGTTGAAGGAACCAGACAGTTTATTGTGGTTTTAAACTATTCGTTATGGTCAGAACATGACAAACCCTTAACAAACAGTGGATCATTTCACAAATTTGAGTTTTTCAACAAATGTGCATGAATAAATTTAAGTAAAATCTTTTTTTCAGTCCTTCATCCTCAACAAAATAAATATTTTAATAGCAAAGTGCTAATTCGTTCATGATTCAAATTAATTATATCATTTGTTATATTTATATTGAGGAAAATTATATCACTATAATTATAATCATTTTATTGCCCAGCTCTAGCTTCCAAACTAGTTGTGATGTCACAAAGTCATATTTAACGTGCCCCTCAGCAGACGAATGCGAAAACAGCCTTCTTATGTGGTCAAACTCTGTACATACATCAATCTGCACAGTGAAGGTCAAATATTAAAGTAGGGCAGCAGTACGCAAAACACATTTTTGAGTGGAGGGGGAATTTAAAATGAAAGCTTTCTGTCTTTAAAGGGCTAAAACACAAGGTCAGATCGAGGTCGGCTCACTTTTCACCCCAAACAAACAGCTCCTGAAATTATTTGTGACCAGGCCGAGACCACTTTCTCTAAAGGGTCTCGGTGGGGTGGTTTTGGTCAGCAACAGATAAGCAATGCACTAAGGGAAAATAAAGTCGATCCAGCCGGAGGTTTTAAAATGCCCTTCAGCTGCTGTCCTCCATGAAGGAGCAGCCTCACATGCCTGGAGTATTTAATACTAAAAACATAGATTTTCAGTGAAATATCCCTTCAAAGCAAGTATTTTCAACATGTAACACATAACTCCCAGCTCATACTTGCACTTACAGTGTGTCATTCAGAACATTTACAGCATATTCAGAGAGCTTCCACTAGTGAGAGAATAGTAAACTTCACTTTTGAACAAAATTAAGTGCCATGTTATTAGACGAGCAGTCTGACTTAACACAGAGGGTCTCGAAGAGGTAAAACCTCCCTGCTGCTCTCTACCGAACCCTGGTGTCACACAAAGATCCCAGACCTCTGGAGAGCCCCATTGATATAAAACAAAGAAAGACTATTGATTATGACGCCACACAGTATGGGCAAATGCTTCTAATTCCAAGCAATGGATTATAGCTAGACCAAATATGGTATTAAAGCATGTTTAAGACCTCTGGTGCAATGATTCAGAGGTACGTCTCACATTTATTTAAAAAGATACATTGATGAAGTCACAGTGGACTAAGTCACTCTGTGTGTGTTGTATTATCCAGTAGTGCCATGGAGGAGTGTGAGCTAAATGCCATGCTAGGTACCCTGGAAACCAGCTGTGCAGTGTGGATGGCCTGCCAACCAGATTGAGGTTGTTGGCTTTGTAGACAGTCAGGGTTTCATGGACGTAACCATGTGGGTTGACGTATGCAGCCATGGGACCATACAGAGACAGGCTGCAGGGAAAGAAGAGGCAGGTGGAATATGTCATTAGCAGTAATTTTGATTTCAATAAACTGTTCAGCCAAAAACAAAACATCCGAATGTTCTTTGGAAAGAAGATTAAAACAGCCAGAGACTGACTAGAGCTTCCATAAAAGGTATAAATCCTGCCAAACTGCCTTAAACATGCCTAAATCGTACATTTAAATTCTACAGCCTCTCTGAATTTAGCTGTGAGTTCATGAACTATGGGATTATTGTCCTATCTTTATTCAAGAGTGTGGTCTTTCAATTTGACAGCATGACTCATTGACTTCACGTTCAGATGTCGTAATGCTTTCCCTCAAAACCATGCCCTTGCACTCAAAGGCTTGCGCTTTGATTTGCTCTGCTTCTGCTCAAACTGCGTGCTTGCACTCAGATATATAGAGGCCTGTGCTCCGGCTTCAGCCCTTCTTCTCCCACTGCTTCTGTGCACTCGTGAAACATTTGCTCTCAGATTTCTGCTCTGCTTTCAGATCTTTTTGTGCAACAATCCTGTCAAAATCCCCCAACCAATAGAATGCCAGGTGTAGCATTGAAATGATCCCTGCCTCGTAGTGGGCGGGTTTGCTTTACAGCTTAGAGGGTCCTATATGGGTGGGCTGCTAGACTCCTGCTTCTGTGTCATGAATGTCTCACAGAAGGGAGGCCAGCGTGGGTATTATAGTAAAAGACAAAGAATGGATGCTGGTATATATAATAACTGTCCATTTATTCCAAAAGTCTATAAGAAAGAAATGGAAGTACATATAAAAAAGTCTTGGTGGGCAAGAGCAGATGAACCCAGTTAAAGAGTAACCACCTGTACAGGACGCTCTAAGCAGTAAAGAAATGTGGAAGCTACGTATGTAGTTTTGTTAGTCAGAGGAAGTGTACTTTAAAGGATTAGCAACTTCTGAATGTCTAACTTCAAAAATCAGATTAAACACATAATCACACACTCAGATTATCTGGATGTGCTCAGACAGATCTGTTAATGCACTTTTCATATAAACGTACAGTGAGGGTCTGGAGAGTTTCATTGGTGTTAGGGGATTTGTGTGTCAGTCTTTGGCACACAGATTAAACATCACACATCATAGACAGTTAGAGAATTACATTACATAACAGTGTGTGAGTGTTTGTGCAGGTTCATTATATAACCGCAGACTGAACACAACTTGAGCACAGACGGTCAGTATCGACTTCGACGTGTTAATAATTACAGCAATTACAGTGACAAAAGGTAAAACGCACAAAAGGTACCATCATCAGTTTAAATGAGGTTATTTTTACATTATCCCCAGCTACTACAGGGATGACTCAATAGTAAAATGCAGCCTGACATGTAATGTTTCTGTCTGTCAGTAAAATAAAAAGACATGCAGCCTATTAATAGCATTCACAGTGATATTTTTGATATCTGAACTGAATAAAATGACTCCCAGTGATGTAAAAAGGGTTATTAGTGCTGCTGGTTGGACTGTGTGCCGCTTTCAGACATTTTCAGCTTCTTGTTTTGGCTTCCTGCCAGACAGGTGAAGAAAGTGTAATATTCACATGATGAATTATCTCCCTTCAAACAAGACTCTTAACATGTGTTTTAACACACTGTGCTGAAAAGCATTTGTAATAACCCAACGGCAACATGCAAAAGCGCTGATGTGTCCTCACCTGAAGATCTCATTTTTGGTGGTGATTTCTGTGTCCTGGCACTGCTTACAGCAGAGTGACGTGCACTGAGGAGGACAGACAATAAAGTGTTAAAAAGATGATTACATTCTCATTACACTTTACACTCTCAATGCAACATATTCTCCTTGCAGAGGCCCATTGAAGGTGCTGTTAAAACCCACCCCATCCTTTATGCTTCCACAAGAGCCCACAGCTGGAGGACACGAGTTCAGGTCTTCAGTATGAACAGTAAGACACTTTAAGGAGGATTATTATCCTCAATCAGGCGGGAGAATAAAAGCAGATAATAGGCAGGCACACTGTAGAAGCACTTCACACATCCAGTGACAGCTTCGCTTTGTGGTGTTGTAAAAGTAGTACTACACGCTAAGAGCTTTGTGTGTGTGTGTGTGTTTTCAACTAAATGTCTGTGATAAGGTGTGCGACCCAGGAATAGCTCTAATTTATGTCATTATAACATTCAAATGCAAATGTTACGGAATTTCGTTGATTAATGAAAGCTATTGATAACTGCCAAAATGTTGTCATTAAGGGAAATCCATCATAGCGCACCAAAAAGAACCAATAAGAATAATTTTTCACCCACATTCAAATCACATGAGACCAAAATATCTACTATGTGTGTGATCCCAATTCACTGTTTAGATCGTTAATGCATTTAGATGAAACCCCAAATAAATGATATGGTTGAATATTTTAACATACTAGCTAAGTTAAAGGTTCAGTGTGTAATATTTAGGAGGATCTATTGACAGAAATGTAATACAACATCCTTAACTATGTTTTCAGTGGTGTACATAATGAACCGTTATGATTTTATTACCTTAAAGAGCCATTTCTATCTACATACACCGCGGGTCCTCTAACATGGACGTCACTATGTTGCGCCGCCATGTTTCTACACTAGCCCAAATGGACAAACTACTCTACAGAGCGCGTTTCGTCACTACGTTTACTTAAGAAGAAGAAGAAGTAATGTTAGTAGCAGAAGTAGAAGTCAACTGGTTTGTTAGAAGTATGAAAAGAAATGAAATTTGAACAAATGGCTCACACGTTTTATTTAGCACAAGAGCCGACTGTAGCTTCTCCTGCTCGCTTGGAAAGGGAGGGGTGCATTCATGTGGTGACGGAATAATCAAAATATTTTTTCCCTCCTTACATCTTTATAGCAAAAAGAGAAATAAAGTGTATGGGACATAATGTATACAGACCTTTGATTTGTGCAAAATCACATATTGCATATACATATTTTGCAAACATGTAATTTGTAATATGGTTATAACGGTTAGTTTGCTGTCCAAGTAGAGTGAACTAGATGTCTGCGTGTTGTTTATACACTCTCATAATGCTAATCCAACACATCTTTGTAGTAGTGTCGATGTTGATTCCACATTCCGACTTAAGAGCACTAGAACACACCTGAAGTCGGAAGAACGACTTCACAATTCGGGATGTGGGATCATCCGAGGAGCACGTGAATGCACCGTGAGCTGCTGATTGCAATTCGCAACCCTCAACAATAGATGCCACTAAAACTTACACACTGAACCTTTAAATGAACAGTTATGGTCTCTACTTGTTTGACCATTACATATACATTACTAGGAATTTCCTAGAACTGCATCAATATAGCACCACAATTAAAAACATTAAGAACAAGAAGGCAATCAAGACTAACTTTGTGTTTGTGACAGTTGATATATTATTTTGAATCCACGTTACCTATTTTATTTATTTTGCTATGTCCTTCCTTTGTTATTATTTATGTATTTTCACTTCTTATACAGCTACCCCTGATTGTTGTTGTGTCTATAATTTGAATAAATATCTGAAGAAAAAAAACTAGGAATTTCCTGTCAGTATTGCCATGAGTGTAAATATTTGCAGAAAGCATCATTAGTCCCGAAAATATAGTCACATTATTAACAGAGGTATTTTACACAGCTCTATTTTGTCATTTCAGGTGGCTTGACATACGTTGACCATACTTGCAAATTTCAAGGTCCATGTATTAGTTTAGTTGTCATGCATGAGGTATTTTACCATCTTAAGCACAAAAGAGAGGAAGTCAACACACACAATATTGAATGCTGCAACATTTCTTTTGTCACGGTATTCATCGGGCATCCCGGCCCTGCCTTGTTGTCCAGTTGCATTTGTAGTTTAGTTGCTATGATGATGATGACTGGGAGTAGATGGTGCTAAAACAAAAATGGCATCTGTGGCAGAATACCCTACCCAATAAAGGAAGATATGTATAATTCCATCACCTATGGATATGGTGGTAGGACAATCTGTGTACGGTTCGTTCTTTGATTATTTCGTTTCAGAACTGAATCGGTTTGGTTTTAAAACAGAAAAAACAAAAAACAACTTGTTTTTCCATTTGGTTTTGAAACGAAATAACCAAAGAACGAACCTTACACTGATTTAGGACAAATGCGAGTCATGAATTGAAGCAGTGAGGTTTGCAGGGCGCTTTGCTCTCTTTATATTAAAATATGAAGCTGGGCAAGATAAAGTGAGGACTGCCGGTATTCACCGTATATACCTCTTACAGATTAAATGTGACAAACAGCTAATCTATACTGCATGTTTACTACAGATCTATTAAAATGCACTGTTACCAGTGATTAATTCAAGCTATCCTTGCTTAAGCTCAACTATCTCAAACACTTTTGATTGTGAAAGCCAACTCTGGACTGAAATACTGCAACAACAACACATCTGTCATCCCCCGACACACATGGTTAAATAACCAAAGAACATCAGATGGATAAACAGACACAGTGTGCACAGTACAACACAAGTACGAATCACACCATGAGGGAAATGATGGCTGTGACTGCAGGGGCAGAGTAGAAAGGTTGTTTGGCAGGGATGAAGAGTTAGTGGTGTCTTTTCCTTACCCGGTCCATGATGTCCAGCTCACAGCGAAGTCTCTGGATGGCACTGCCGATCTTCAGCAGCTGGAGCCGCAAAGCGTCGTCTATGGGCAGACAGGCCGCCACTCTGTAGGAGAAGTCTGACAGAAACCAGGCAGGAGGGAAAGAGCAGGATGAAAGGAAGGAAGGCGCAAAGAACACAAACAGAAGGATGTACGTGTGCATGTGTGTGCGCGCCTGCGGTCCATCAGTAATACACTGAACAGAGGCTGACCTATGGCATTCGTAGGGAGAGAGTCATCCTTCAGATTCTCGTCCCATTCATGGAGCTGTTTCTTCACTCTGTTCATGAGCGACTCCTGTGAGGGGAAGCACAGGAAGCAGATTGGTTGGTTTACATTCGCTCCTATGTGATGTTTATGTATGGAGTAAATTTCAAATAATACACACGGGCCGCAGTACTCACAGAGTCGTAGAGTGCGTAGACCCAGGGTGGCCACGGCGTCATGCTGGCACACTGAAACTTCCTCTGTGAAGAACAACAGATGCACCATTAACAAATTCATCTGCATATAATGATTTGAGTATAATATTACTTTATTGTTCTCTTACCGTCTCATATTGCTATTACTGACTTACACAACATGTATTTGGACATCCAAACAGTATAAACATGTATGAAAATGCACAACGTTGCATTTTGGAAGCACACTGTCCAAAACATTATTGTGTGTTGTAGCATTAGGATTTCCCTTAATTGCAACTAAGGGACAGTCCAAACGATGAAAAGCAGTTATTTGTCCGGTACACATACTTTTGGCCATGTTGTGTAAAATAGACTTAATGACGTGGCATTAAGGCTGCAACTAATGACTATTTTCAATATTGATTAATCTGGTGATTATTTTCCAGATTTATCGATCATTTATTTGGTCTTTAATTGATGAAGCATGCCCATCAACATTTCTCACAGCCCTGTCGGGTGATGTAAACAAGGCTAGTTTTGACCGAACAACAGCCCAAAACCTAAAGATATTTAGTTCACTACAACACAGGATTAAGAAAAGCAGCAAATCGTCTGAATTGAGAAGCTCAAAGAAGGGAATGTTTGGCATTTTTTTCCTTGTAAATTCCCTTGAATGAATAATCAATTATTTAGTTTGCAAGTATGTCTGCGGTGTGTCCAAAACAAGGAGGAGTCAAATTGCATTCCCTCAACACTACAAATTTTATTGCCTGTCTTAAGAGCCGTCATCACGATCATGCCCAGTGAATGTGGACATTTAGGAAAGCATTATATTTTATGTTTGCATCTGCCAGCGGACAATGATATTGTCTAAGGTATTTGTATTTCTGGTAGGTTATGTCCTTATTTCATCATTTTAATTCTACTTCATTCTCCACCTTATTTTAGTGTTTACTCACTACTTGAATCTGCTCGCTTTCTCTTCACTTCTCGTTTCCCCTACACTCTGGTCTCTCACTGCAAACACACCGGCTTGCCCCGCCTCTTTCTGTCTCTCTCTCCCTGTATGGGTCCCTGCTCTGCTCACTTCCTCCATCAGCAGTATGTTTTATAAAGTCGGCGCGTTTAATTAACTCACTCGTGATTCCATCTTCACAGAAGCAGGTGCGCCGCATGTGGATCGATACCAATGTGGTATTGAATGGCATCTGCACTGGTGTGTTCACGGTCGCTCCATGCTTGTAAAATTTCCACCCTTTCTGTATCTTGTAATGTAAAACCAACTAACATCTCTCTGTGTTTCTCTGCACAATGCTAAAATGGGTCACTGTATTTAAAGCTAGGGCAAGCTGTAGGCATTTATTTTGTAAATATTACACTGTAAACCTATTTTATTGTCTTCCAACTGCGCGTGTCACGTGACTATTTTGGTCCAGTCATGATTGAGTGATCAGGCCTGCAAATTAGACTAGTTTAATTAACACAAGATGGATAATAATAACAATAAATATAATAATAATAATAACAACAATGCCAGGTTTGAAAGGGGAATAAAAGAGTGAGAATCGAACTTGTTGAAAATATTGGTATCACTAATTGGCCAAAATGAGTTGGAAAATATCAGCATGTCGGATATCGGCAAAAATTCAGTCCCTAATAATAATGCTAAAAAATCTGATTTTCCAGCTTTAATGTGAAGATGTGCTTATTTTCCTACTCTTACATTACAGTAAATTGAATATCTTTGAGTTTTAGACTGCTGGTCGGACTTTTTTCACAATTTTATAGACCAAACAAAACAATAAAATTTTTCTGATTCTAAAGTATGTAATAGCAAAAGACATATGTATATAACGTGTTTGCGTGTCTGACCTGTTGGTAGTTATTCCACCAGCACTGGGCTTGTTTGCAGGTCAGAGTCGGGGGTTTGGAGGAGGGGTGCATGTGGAGCCTGGAGAGGGGTGTGAGCTGCACGGCAGAGAGGGGATCTGGAAGGATTCGTTCTGGAAGGATCTGTACTTTGGCTTGTCTGATCCTGAGGAGAGAAAGAAAGTGAGACGATGACATGCGTCGTGGACAAAAATAAAACAGGCAAGGATTCGAAAGAGAGCAACAGAAGATGAGCAGATGAATAACAGATTAAACAAATGGTGTTCTGGCTGAATGTTACCAGGTTTATGACAGAATGTTTGTAAATCTGAGACGATCATAAAAAAGGTGTTGTCTGCACATTTTGTCCGTCAGCAGTAAGAAATATTCCACCTCTCCTCACCCAAGATGAACTCAGTGAACTGTGGAGCTCAGACGTACAAACATTAACAAGGCCATAAAGAACATTCATGTAACATCAGAACACATACCTTCTGTCAACACACTTCAATCAATTAAAATATGCAATACTTTACTAAACTTATATCTACTAAAAGGCAAATGTTGCCATAAAATGATGACTCAATTTCCAAATGTTTAGTGATCTTCAAACATTTATTTTGTATGTTCTGTAATAAATTCATAAATATTTGTATTCATACAGCCATTAAAAAATGAAAGAAATTTGTGAAATAAGTAAGATGTTTAAAAGGGGTAACATTAACAAAAAATGTGTCTTAAAATATGCTATTTTAAATAATGTTAGTTTGTGTAAGGTTTTTATTTTAACTAACATAACAGGGCGTAATGGGTCACAGATCACATAACCAGGGTTACGTTAAGGGTATAACCATAGCATTATGGAAAGAAACAATGTGGATGCAGAGCAGAGCATGCAGAGGACTGACATACAGCCCCAAAATAACCAACAGACGCACATGGTAATTGCCTTTCATATTTACTTTTGTGTACGATATTTGTACTTCATGGGACAAGTGTAGCTGCAGCACACATCACCTCAGTTGGCAGCAGATCCCATTTAAGTGAGCAATAACTTCAATGTATGCTTGCTGGAGTCACAGCAAGAGGTCAACAAGATTACGGCAACCAATTTATGTGAATTATACGACAGCAACTAGACAAAGATGGAAATAAGTCTTTATGAAGACTCAGTTTTATGGACAGCAAACCTCAATGATTTCCTGAACAGTGGGGGATGTAAGTAGACATGATCTATAGTCTGACTACAAGAGTGAAACAGGCAGCTTTTCTCCATAATGCTTCCATTGTTTCCCGCACCTCTCAACAAGAGGAGGCACAGAGAATATGCTATGCATTTTCTTGTGATGATTAGAAACAAAGTAAATCCTCTTGAGAGTATTAGAGTAGCAGAAAAACTACATCACAGCCATAAATCTCGTAAAAAATGTGTATGTTTGACAGTAGTGACAGCTGCATACCATGAAGGGGACTGTGAATAGAGTTAGACTGCCCTCTAGCTGTGAACTATGAGAGCCCGAAAAATGTCCTGAACATACTGTGTAATGGGGCTGCAAGTAATGGCTAGTCAAAAACTGATATCTGATGCGATGCTTCAAAGTTAGATTTCATTGCTTACATCAACTAAGAACACTTAAGGAATCTGAATATTTTCAATTTGTCATGCTTAAACTCAAGATCAATGTGAATACAAATGAATGTAGAGGCTGTTCAGTGTAGATGAGGCTGCTCCACTGATCTGCAGTCCTAGTGCAGAGTGCTGCGGGTTTTCTATCTTATCAGGTAGTTAATACCAGAAAATTAAATGCTTCTTATATTCCTGTTTGAGCCCGTCCCTGACTAGATGATTGCAATGAAAACCTGCAGGTCTCCGATTCCTCACTTACTCGTGAGGACCACGGCACAGCATTTATGTCTTCATTCATAGAGTGCGGCTTTCATTCAAATGTGCACAGTGCATTTAGCCCTAACCTTTAGTTTAATGGTTTATGGGGCAATTCAACTTACCCGTCTGCTTGAGTTCTTATCTCATGGACTTTGAATCTCTGCCTTCCCACAGCTTTCACTTTGACAGTTTCAATGCCATATTCCTGCTCCTCTCGGTATGCATAGATTTCAGCTGTCGTCCCAAACTCCGCCTCCGGCTCACCTGCATCACTGGCGAGACAGATATCAATTAAAACCATTCAAATTAAAACTCCAAAAATTATTTGAACGGGCAAAAGAATGGGCGCTTGAAGCAGCAAAGTCAGAGACATCCTGCCTTTTAGTCTCTCATTTGGGTCAAGCTCTAAGATCACTGGATCCTATGTTTCCCATAATGCAACTTGATTTAATATTTTTATTAGAAACTCCATCCAAGCCTGGTTAATTCCCAGATCTTTGAAACTCCACGCCTCCAGTTTATAACACAGACTTTCTGTTACAGATTTGAAGTCCCCAAGCTCTAGCCAAGATAACCCTCATCATGATATCCTCAGGATTATTTTCTCAGAGATTAGAAAGATTTTCAAATGTCACAGAAAACATTACACAACCGTTTTAATAGATAGATCAGGGGTTTTCAAAGAGACTGTGGGCCTCCCCTCAGACAAATCTTAGGAAAAGGTGCCCCCCCCTCCAGTTTAGTTTCGCTCAATTCCAGAGTGTTAATTATGTTATTTGATCTCATAGACACCCAATAATCGAGGCAAAATGGCCTAATTTTCAATTGCTGTTTGATGTAACTTCAGACTACACAATGTACCTACATACCTGTGTGCGAGCACAGCAAAGGTGCGGTCTCTCTGGATGATGCTCCTCATCATGCTGACCTCCTGAGGCCTGAAGAGCTGCAGAGGCAGCGTCTGACCGGGCACCAGCATCACAGATGTGTGTGGCAGCACAGGGATGGTCTGACAGCTGTCGTCATCGTGGACCGTACGGCCGTGAAACTCCTCCATGTCTGAACCCAGGTACTGCCACAACACAGGGGTCAGTGTCAACACAGTGAGAAAACTAACTACACCGCTCTCACAGTCACAAACACTGGAAAGGTAAAACTACATGTGTATGGAGGCAAACTTGTAGAGAGCTATAATGACATTCATGCCAATAAAGCAGAATTGAATTGAATTGAATTATTATCTGGAGAAGGAAAGCTTGGGCACTCACAGCATGTGATGTGGGGAGACTGGGGTCAAAGTTGATGCTGTTGGGCTTCTCTGCCTCCTCACTGTCTCGGTCTTCAGTCTCCATGTCATCTTCCTCCTCCTCTTCCTCATTGTCTGTCAAGGCACAGCAAGCATAAAGGCTCACAGTTACGTCTTTTAGTGCAACCTTATCGTCTCAATAAGTCACTCTGATGGTGGAAAATGAAAAAAAAGTGAAACAGAGGTTCATAAAATGTGCCAGTCAGGATGTGATCTCTGTCAGTGGCCTGTGGTGGAGAAATATTAGCTAGCTGTTAGCAGGACGGAGAGATGCACGCTGTTCCGGTGAAACACCGCGCAGACAGACAGGTGGGTTTAACTGTTACCTGGTAAGAGCTGTAACTGGTTCCCCATGTTGTCGTTAATGTTGTCTTCACCTCCACCTCTCTCGTCAGCCATATCCTTGTGTTTACAATACTAACTCTTCTTCTACGGCTTCTTCGGTGTGCAGCATCAAGGCGGACCCCGCGCGCCCCCTGGCGATGTATGTGGCGTACAACACAGAAGATAATCATTTAGATCAGGGGTATTCAATTAGATTTCAAAGAGGTCTAGTTAGAGACAATTTCCTGAAGCAAAGGTCCGGAACATCAAAACGACGAACTTGCGTTTTCACATCAAACTGGAAGGATAATAAATAATAACTATTCAAATAATAAATTCTAAATTTAAGTAAACTAAATTAAAGTGCCTAATTTTTAGAAAAAATGTAATAAAAAGTGTAGCTTGAAGTGATGAAGTGTAGTCTTAACCAATTTTATAATAAACACTCAACACATCATAACAAATGAACAGCTGTAATGCCTCCTCTTCTCTTTCATTTCCTCTTACAGAGCTACCACTTTCCTACTTTCTGTTGTTCAGTGAGAAACGTGAGCTCCAGCTAGCATATTGGAGATCTATGAGATATTCTGGTTTTGAACTGCCCGTGGGAGGAATGTACATGTAAAAATCTGTACATTCTTGATTAAAAGTCATGTGAAATCTCTTTTATCTTTCGTCTCCTCAATTCGGGTGTGTTTCCAAAACGTCTCTGGTGAATCTCGCGGACTCAACTCGCAA
>NC_060167.1:22641116-22695315 GCF_021292245.1 Micropterus dolomieu
CAAATGAACAGCTGTAATGCCTCCTCTTCTCTTTCATTTCCTCTTACAGAGCTACCACTTTCCTACTTTCTGTTGTTCAGTGAGAAACGTGAGCTCCAGCTAGCATATTGGAGATCTATGAGATATTCTGGTTTTGAACTGCCCGTGGGAGGAATGTACATGTAAAAATCTGTACATTCTTGATTAAAAGTCATGTGAAATCTCTTTTATCTTTCGTCTCCTCAATTCGGGTGTGTTTCCAAAACGTCTCTGGTGAATCTCGCGGACTCAACTCGCAAGCATCGGTATGCACAGATTTGATTGGCTGAGCAGCGTCACATGAGACGATTGGAGCACATGCGATTGGTCTGTGAGTTTACAGTAAATGCTAGAAAAGCTGCGCGGGTTAAAATAGAAACGCTCCGTCACGAGGTAGTAAGTCTCAATAATAAATGGGCTGTAGGTCGGCGGTCCGGAGAGGACGGCGGCTGGGTCCGGATCCGGACCGCGGTCCGCCTATTAGTGACCTCTGATTTAGATAGTGTGAAGAAAATATATTCACGATACCGCGCATTTGAACCAGTGCTCAATTTATGACAAAACCCCTGATCCCACTGAGACACCTGCTGCATTATGATGTTTGAATCTTTAAAGTAATGGAAGGTGGAAAGAAACAAAACACATTTAACCTGCTCTAATGTTGAGTTACTTGTGTTACTTCACTTGAGTGTTTCCATTTACCGGTATGTTACTTCTACTTTTTACTACTGGTGGATAGTAGCTAAGTACTGTAAGTACAAATTTGAGGTACCCCTACTTTACTTACTTTGAGTAATTTCTTTTCATGCCACTTTCTGCTCCACCACATCTCAGAGGGAAATATTGTACATTTTCACTACATTTATTTGACAGATTTAGTTACTTTACAAATTAAGTTTTTTACACACAAAACATATAAGGGGTTTATAAAATATGATGTTTTGTCATGAATTAAACTACCAAACAATGTATACATGTACAGCTGAAACAATGAGTCGGTTGACAGAAAATTAATTAGCATGTCGTCTTTCATTCAAAAACATTTCATGTTTCCAGCTTCTTAAATGTGAGGACTTGCTGCTTTTCCTTTAAATTATTTCATCAATTTGAATGTAGTGTTAATAACATTGAGGTGTGGACTGTGGGTCGGACAAAAAAAAAGCTTTATGAAGGTGTCACTTTGGGCTGTGGGTCTTTTTTTTTTACAAACAATTAATTGATAATGGAGAAAATAGTCAGCAGATGAATTCATAAGGAAAATAATTATTAGTTGCAGTCCAATATAAATTAGCTCCTCCTCAACTACCACAGCAGTAAAATCCTGTTTAAACATGAATGCATGAGAAATAATAATCTCATGATATAATATGTAATACCATAACAACAGTCACAGGGGTCATTTTACTGCATTGAGTATTTTTACTTCTAATACTTTTACTTTAACATTTTCAATGCAGAATTTTTACTTGTAACAGAGTACTTTAACTTAAGGATCTGAATACTTCATCCACCACTGCTTTTTACTCCTCTACATTATCTGATAGCTACTACTTTGAGAACAAAAGGAGGATACATACTCTTATATACGTTGAGCTCATACACATACAGACCCAGAGACATTCTAAGAGATCAATCATGTTAGCGACCACTAAACATATACACTCAAATGTAGCAGTAGTTTGAGTTTTTGAGCAATGCTCAGAAGAATGTGAATGGATCCTTGAAATTCAAACAGCTGAAATAAAAAAAGAGCTAAATAGAAAACACAGCAATATAAACTGAAAGTTGATGAAAATTGCCAAAATGTCAGCAAATTAGTTGCAGTTCGGTTTAACTTTATTTTTATCAAAAAACCCAAAAGGGTTTCATCTTGAATGTGCCCTTTTATTTCAGAGATGTATTCATACATCGTACCGTTTAATAAGAACATGGTGCTGAAGTCTACTTCAGAACAAAAACTAGTGCAACACCTGAGGAGAAAGAAACTTCTCCAGGTTAGTTTTTCCTGGATGATTCTTTGAGGAAAACACCAACTTAAAGCAGTTGAATTTAATTAAATCTTTGTCCAATTTATGACCACTGTTTACTGCAATTATCCCTAAGCCATATGAATATGGAGTGCAGCTCCTCCGTACATGCACGTTCAGCTTTAACAGCTTCTATGTACTTTGAATGGTGAATGTCACCTACACCTTTAGTTTCAAGTCTCTTGCAGCCAATGGCTGACTACTTGTAATTATGTAGTTCCGCACCTCATTTTTCCTTCTTAAACCTGAATTTGCATAAGCAGTACCTTTCAGAAAAGCAGAGCTTTGGTATTTGATGAATGGATATTGCTCCCTTCATATAGGGAAATTTACCAGAGCCATTAGGGCTGAAGACTGTACAATTATTGAAATATGGCAAAGTGACATCTCTCAAATTGCAAAAGCTGCATTTTAAGTAGTTTGTGTTCAAGAGCAAACAAATCTTGTTCCAGATTAACACATCTGGTACAAAACAATGTCACATCATGGTTTAAGTGATGCAAGAATCATTCCCACTTAGTGAATCACATCACAAGATGTTTGACAAAATACCTGAAATGTAATTTTTAAAAATCAGGCATTCCTACAGGACACCCATAGACTAATAACTGAAATAATTTAAGAAACATGTAAAGTTTTAACAGTGTTCATTTATTGTTCAAAACACCACATGACCGTTGTTAAATGCATGTATCAAGGTCCATGAACAAAACAGCTGTAGTTCTGATGTTGCGAGATCCATCCAGCATCTTTGCCATCTTCCAGTCGGACAGTCACAACTGGCTCCATGAGACGCAGGGTCATCTGAAATCAGGGTTTAGGCCTCTGTTCTGACTGAGGCTCCACTTCAGCCACATGCATCAGTCCATCTGGAGAAGCTCTGACGGGATCACAGCTGGCAGGGATGAGGGCTTACTTTGACCTCTGCCTCATCTTTCTCCTTTTACGCTTCAGCCTTTTGGGACAAACAAAAGCGCAGCCGTCAGGAAAATGTGAGGTTTCCTCCTCAATGCCAGTTTAATCTGCAATTAATGTTGTCACCCGTCTTGAAACCTGCTTTTTGGCTCATCATTCAAGGCTTCCCCATATCATTTTCTGAATGCAGATTTAATGTTTCACATTTTATTTCTAAATGTAACATTCGTATTTGGCATCAGACTTTGTCCTCATGCGGTTAAACTGCAAGAACATTTCAGGCAGCTTACAAAGAGACTAACTCAAGTGAAAAAGGGTTGCGTTTCAAAGCCATGTGGAGCAAACATAAGGCCAACAATGACAACTTAAAACCAAATCTTATTAAGTTGTTAGCCGATTCACACGGACCCTTTGCTAATATTTAGAACATTGATCCATATTCTCTATACTGTACTCCGTGTTTGATTTTATTACTGCATTATTGTATAAGTAATACCATCATGAGCACTGTACAATCCAGAGTCAAATTCCTTGTATGTGTACACATTTTCCAATAAGCCGATTCTGATAAGGTGTCTGAGGCCATGTACAGTATGTCTTGTCCTGCCTTTAGTACTACAGACCTCAGTAAATGATCGGTCAGCATTTAAGATAGACATGCCGACTGACTCTACAGCATGAATATGAGTTTCCAGTGTTGTCGCCAAAGTTATCATGTATCACTGAACACACTGCTGGCTGTAATAAATGAAAACAATTTCAGATAATGATGCATACCGCTACAGGCGATTCTGATTCCAGGAGCAGTTATAAGTGATCAAGTACTGCTAGTACTTAACTGAAGTATTGATAATGTACATGGAGACTTGATCCGTTTTAGTATGTGTTCAAGTATATTGAACAGTGTTTTAAAAATCAAAACGTTTCTGGCTGCTACGAATTTGTAGGAAGTAAAGTTGATCATTAAGTCTTACCTGCGCATACGCTTCTTCCTCCACTAGAAGACAAGAGACATTTATTAGTGTAACGTTAAAGTTAAGTGCAGGCTAGTAACGTTGTCCCCTCTTTGACTGACAGCACGTGCGCTATGATGCACAGAAACAACGGCTGGGACTTGCACTGTAAACTACACGGGCACTGAAGACATTTAACAACAATGTTGGTAGTCCAACAGAACTGGACCTTAAGCCATCTATCTCAGATCAGAGGTTTAGCAACGCTAACATTATAGCATGCACCAAGGCGGGCCTTCCTGCACCAATAGCACTTGAACCACTTTACTCATCCGGTGATTTAACAGTTTATTTTACGCTATTAAGCAGTGTTAGAATGATTTCATGAGATACACAAGAGGACATAAACATTTAAGAGTTAAGCAACCAGACAATGAAAACCAGTACAGGTGGTGTTACTCGGATGCTAGCTGGAGCACTGATTGGAACAGGAAGAGGATATAAAATACTAAGATTGGCTGGTTAACATACCTTGGCTCTCATCGTGTGGAGAAGTTTCTGTGAAAATTAAGCAAATCAAATGATTAGTGCCTGCGGATGATTTGTAAAACTTGACGATTAGTTTGGATTCGTTTGGATTCCTTTAGCAGCGAAACGCTTCACATACCTCAAAGCGAGAAGAGCAACGGAAAGAGGATGTGACGAACAAAGAGGGCGGTATTTATAGCGGTGTTTGACGTCATGTTCAAGCGCGTTTCTTAGCTCACTGGGAAATGTAGTCAGGTCTGTGTCTTCAAAATCAGAAATACTTTGTGAATTCCCGAGGGGGAATTTATTTCCTTACAGTTGCTCACGTAACAAGGGATTAAGAAATATCATTTTAAATAACTAAATAATAATAATAATAATAATAATAGAAATAGGCATATAAAATTATTAAATATATGAAAATAAAATAGAAGTGTGTAGAATTATGTACAGTATACTACAGTGTGTGACAGAATTGTGATGACAAATAATAGTAATACAGTATCATATGGTAATAATGTTGATAATGATGTTGATGATGAGTCGGCCTACTGATGATGTTGAGAGCTGTAGAGGATTTAAATCCTTAAAGGTTCAGGGTGTAAGTTTTAGTGGCATCTAGTGGTGAGGATTGCGAATTGCAATCAGCGGTTCATGGTGCATTCACATGCACCTCTTATGGTCCTATTTCCCGGGTTGTGAAGTTGTTCTTTGGATTTGCAGTATCGGGACAGTATTAGTCTTGTCTGCTCAAAGGTAATTTTATTTGGTTTAAAGTAAAATCTGTCTTTTTAAACGATATACTACAGCTGAGCCCAGTTTTCAGGACCTTTAATGGAAACAAATAGATCAATGTTTAGTTTAAAGTAGACATTTCATATTACAGTTATGTAGGCTATCTACCGCCTAATTAGCCTACAGAAGGTAGTTAACCTATTAACTTTTAGTTATATGTTTATTTCCAAATCATAAAATAACACTCAAGTGAAATGTTACCAGCATCTGACAACACAATGTCACCCCATGGTCCATTTGTAGCTATCGACATATTAGACAGTCCTAGAGCTGCTCAGAATCATGTAAAAAAGCAACTGAGGAACCTTAATCTGCTGATGAGGATCGGGAGATATAGGCAAAAGCTCCAGTAGCCTACAGATACCAAACTGATGAGATGAGATTTATTATGTCACAAATGAAGATCTTGTCTTTTTTAATTGATCATAGAATAACTTCTATAACCTAACAATCGATTTATGCACAAAACTACCTTGATGCTAGGGAGAGGGCAATATAGTATATAATTTAAAGTTGTTATCGATTAGTACCAATATGGGCACTGCCGATATTTAGAGAGCAGGGCAGCCGATAGTCAATATATAATGCTGATATCAAAACAAAGAAGTCTATAATTCCATTATTCCATGCAGAATACAATCTAATATACATGTTATTTTAGCCAGTAACATGTTGATTTAGATGCCGTTTTTATTAAGTAATGAAACAGAAAAACACACATTTTTTAAGGGAGACTGGGGTAAAGTTTGTTAGAAGTGTTGTCATTAAACTGCATTATTCTCCATGGTATAACACTACACCAGACCTTAATGGGTTTAGATTAGATCGCCTGTAATTTAGGATAATCTGTTATCCTTGTCAGTGTAGGTTTCAGCCCATGCCGATTATCTCAAAATTACAGAAATCGTCTCAATTAATCGGTCTATCGTTATTATGGATATCTATTATGCTAAATTTATTGGAAAATCTGTCAAATAACCAGGCAGGAATGTCAGTTTTTGCTACATCCAGCAAATTAAATACTACCAACATCAAGTTACTTAATTAAACATATATGCACAAATCAACATAGAAGTATCTGGTAATTAAGAAGTTTTGGTCATTGATTTCCAATGTTACCCACAACGACCTATCACACCAGATTTATTGAAGGGCTAGCAAAATCAGTTAACACATTTATACCACGTGGTAAATGTATCATGTTGTCATATTAATATAATTACTGCTCCTTCCACACACACCCGATACCTCCACTATTTCTACCCCTAAAACATTCACAGTTTATGCAGGCAGTCATGATTATTTCATTGCAGGCATTTCCAATACTGAACTTCAGAGAAAACAAAGAAATGTATGAAAATGTTTTTATTTCATTTGATGTAAAGTTCTGTTGCCCACTGACAGAGCTACAAAGAAGAATTTCACCATCATATTCAACTGTTGACAAATCTGACCAAACACTGTGCCAGAGCTGGACATGAAACTCTGACCTGAAAAGATCCCTTACTGGTCAAACTCCACCTAAGACACCCAGAAAACCTTTTTTAAAAGCTTGGCCAGCTTCTAGTTTTCATGCTTCACAAGACTAATGAAGTAGTAAAAGCAAGTAACAGGTGTCACCAATAGAAAAGTTATTCAAAATTGGAACGTATCGATTTTTATTCAAGGGGGAACGGCAGTAAATGTAGCAGACTGATTGACTTGATGAAGTGGGTTTCTTTGCTTGTGTACTTCAATATATTCCAGTCTTCTGCTCGGGTTATTACTTTAAAAATTATCTAGTGTTAAAACATTTTTGTTTCAGCCAAAATTGTGGTCAGGCCTTGATGATAGAAGAGTAACCATAAAGTCTCACTACATTAAATCTGACGCAAAGCCATCTATTTTATTACCCTCCCTGTAATTACAGTCATTCAGTGACATTTTTTAGTCACTTCATGAGTGAGACGAATTGTATTCTTTACTGCATGGCGTAGTTAAGAAAAAAATGTTTTTAAATGCTAAAAAAGGTCTCAGCTCTTTAAATGCACTGGATGACTAAACTCATCGTCATCCCTTGCGACTCACATGTAAGAGGAGACAAAGTGCTTGTAAACCTTCCAGTAAAATATCTAGATATTCCTTTTTACTATAAACAAGTTTAGATAAGTTGTTATAACTTCGCTGTCAAAGGAAAACAACATGTGACAAGTGGGTCAAACAATCCCATTTAAGCAATACGAGGATCCATGTTGGCCTCAGGTACACAACGCCTTAGAGAAAGAAACTGAGAATATGATCCAAGTTTCTGTTG
Source organism: Micropterus dolomieu (assembly GCF_021292245.1). Lineage (NCBI taxonomy): Eukaryota > Metazoa > Chordata > Actinopteri > Centrarchiformes > Centrarchidae > Micropterus > Micropterus dolomieu. Next base: position 22,648,646 of record NC_060167.1, read on the forward strand.
GCATCATTCAATAATCCTTCACCCACAGCTGGATGTCAAAACTACAGTCTGAGCCACTCTCGTTGATGCCCGCTGTAAGCTGTTTAACTTAAAAAGGAAAATTTCAGCTGCAGAATAACAAGCATGAAGTAGACCAAAAGGTTTTTATAAAGGTTTAAAAAAAAACAAAAAAACAAACACAGGCACCAGTCACACAATTAGCAACAAGCCTTTTCAAAGACAAATCTATTTGGAAATATTGTAGATTTCCTCCTCAAGTTAGGGAAGAAAGCGCAACACTCTTTCCATGGTACTTTCAATGAATGTAGTAAAGGGTTAAGAATCCATGCAGGATCTTTAAATATTCAACTGATTCCAAAGTTCTTGTGAATTCTTCAATTTAATCGGTGAAATCAACTCTATTAAGTGTATAATAGACAGAGTTTGGGGCAATTTGTCTTGTTCTCTTCTTCTCTTTGGGGTCTTGCATGTGTAGAAAGGCAGTATTTATTTATTCTACGGCTTCTGTGTCCTCAGTCGGCTGTCCAGCTGCATTTTCTGCTGTCTTTGAGGCCTGTGGGGCATGAAAAGGAGAGGTACAGATCAGTAAACAAGGGTAACATTGAAGTATGTATTCTCTGCAGCTGGGAAGTGGCACAAAAGACCGAGTCTAGTTTTGGTCATGGCAGACACATGAGCGCAGTGCGCTGTGGATCGTTGCCAGATTCCTCGTAAGAATTTACCTTCTTTTTCTTTTTCTTCTGTGTTTTACGGCTTGCAGAGCTCAGTAGTAAAGTCTAGGGGATGAGGAGAGACATTTCGGTACGAAGTGAATAAGATGTTTAATGCAGCCAGTTTCTTTGTGAACTCTTTGTGAGCTTGGTGCAAGTGAATTCACAACCTTACCTTTAGCTCTGCATCCTGAACCTCATGCTCTGACTTGTAGAGCTCTGGATCGAAAGGTCCGTTAGTGATTCTGTGAGGCCCATTGGCCATCAGCAGCACTGTGAACTTAAACTGAGCTACACACTCTCCTGAGAACAAAAAGGGGGGGGGACAGTAAATACAAAGTGAAAGCTGTTAAAATACAAAACATGATAGAGAGGGGTAAACACTCACCCTCTTTCTCATGTAGCACACTGAAGGGCTGTAGCAATTCATGTTTGGCACACTCCACCACACCCAGACGGGCCTTGGCCTCGTCCTCGAATGCCCTGATGGAAAATGGATGGCGGTTAAGTCAAAGTATTTTCAACTTTCTGTCAGTCTATTTAAAATGTCAGCAGGTGGTGGACTAAGTATATTAGAAGCTACATGTAAAGTGCTGTGTTCAAACCTCAGAGTAAAGGGCATGGCATCAAAGCGGCGTTCCACTTCGCTGAAAAACGTACGGGAAGTTTTCATCTTCAAGCCGTACTGCTTACTGGGGTCCCTCTTATAAATGGTGGTCCTCAGACCTCCGTCTCTAGCCTAATTGGAAATGACAGAGAGTTAAAAACGGTGAAAGCACAAACTTTCAACAGCTATGGGTATTGAATTCAAGTTAGACATGAGAAGATACCCACCTTTCCTTCTCCTGTGCTAATCAAGACATCCACAGCATAGACCTCATGTACCTCAAACTCTGCCTTCTCATGGTCCTTCCTGAAAATGAATGAACAGCAGCCAATGAGTGACATATTTTACACTCTGATCATAAAGCCACTCAAGACAGTTGAGGTACATCAGTTATTCTGGATAATCCACAGATCTCACCGAGTTGTTGTAAGAAGGTGGATTTCCTTTATATTGGGGCTGTGGCAGAGAACTCAAAACCTCACATCAAACTGAAACTTGCTGTGTCGCTACAAAATACGCACTTTTGTTATTTGGGTCACTGATCCTTAATGTGATCGAGTTTTTATTAAGGTTAAACACAAGAATCCTGCTCATGTATGTGTGAGAGTTGACAGCTGGTGTTTTATGCACAGTAACTAACTGTGTGACTTTCCAACATTATTCCTGTTCGAAATAATGCCAACAATGCCTTTGGCATCATGGGTCAAAATAGTCAGATGCCTGGAAAACATTTCTGAAGTTTATGGGCTGATGGTGAATTGAAAGAAAGTTACACGGAAGTAAAGAAAGCTGTCAATGTTTGTATGGAAAAAATATAAACTACAATTCAAAACACCCACGGGACACTTCAGATTTCCCTCCCTTTCTCCAAAATGTAAAAAAAAAAAAAAAAAGGCAGTAAATGTACCTTTGCTGGTCTGATGGGTTCTGAATGATGGTCTTCTCTCCATCTATGACATGTTGCTTTAGCTGGTGAGACAGCATGCCTTTAAAACACAGAGCCAGGCAGAAAAAAACAAAAACAATATTACAACAGCAAAACAGTCAACATCTTACTATTATGTCAACAAATCTGAAGAGATTCAAGGACATTTCGTTTAAGAACAATCATCCAAATGTGAACACTTGTGGTTGCCATGAATGCCTTTTCCATGACACGGCACACTGAGGCACAAACCTTACATAAGATACTCACCCTCGATTGGTGTGCATTTGAACGACTGTGCAATCTTGTTCCAGGCCTCTGTCACTTGAGCGTTCTGAGACAGAGAAACATGCATTACTTTCACCAGCAAAATGCATTTTTGCACTGACTAATCTGGTGCAGTAGGAGGGAAGAGCAGACTATTGGAGGATCTGCAGTGAACAACCTAGGAGACAAGATTCAAAAACACTGACACATGTAGCCTTTTTACTCTTAGAAATAATTTTAAATGGCCCATCTCTCAAATCTTTTCATGACCATAGCCAGCCACTGTTGTGAAAGGAATTCATTATTATGGCTAACATGACAGAAGACTGTGAGGAAGTGGCTACATGTACCTGGTTGCCAGGTTTAACAAGTCGAAGAGCTGCTTCTGCACACAGATGGGCCGCTTTGATTACATCGGCTTTCCGACCTGTGACGGGGTTCTCCTGCAGAAATAAGACACAGCTGACTTAAGGTGTGCTCTAACGAGGACACAAAACTGGGACTAAAGCTGTGTTTAACAAATAAATAAAAATTCTCACCTTACTGGCTCCCACCACAAAGCTGTGAGCAACATTAGCAATGAAGCCGTCAACATGAACGCCTAGATCTCTACACAAGGACAGAAGAGGAAAAGAAGAGATGACAGTATGAAATGAAATGAAATAATGAAACAAATTATATTGATCATGTGTCAAAATTATTGCAAGTTTAACTGCCAGCCAGCTGTCAAGATTACTAATGTTGACACAGGAACTAATCAATCAAATCAACATGGGAAGGACAGAATACCAACTGTCCTCCATTTGGAAAATTAGACTAATGAAGTCTAAACAATAACCAATAAGGTCAGGCAAAAATAAAACTCATTATTCTGTTATTATTCTGACATTAAACTGAAGATAAACTCCAAGGTCAATTTCTTTTTTGCTGCACATCAGCTGGAATACAGTGAAGGACTTATTGTGAATTCAAGAGAGCAACACTACAGACTGTAATAAATTGAACAGACATGCCCAGCCAGAGGATTAGGCTAGGAACGTGTGAAAAGTGACAAACATACAAACCTTGTGTGTGTAACCACATCACCATGGGCTATAACAAATGCGTTTAAAACACTGCACATCAACACGTAGCAAAGTAGACGTTACAAAAGGACGAGGACACACGTGGCAACACAACAACTAAGATGAGCTGACTTCCTTTTTCAAAACATAACACTGCATTAGACACATTTTAGAATAAATAGGATTTATCAGATGGATGGCCATCAAAGCAGCTGTTCTAAAAATGTCCAACCTTACTTGTCGTTTGCCACACAGGACAGACAGGAAGACGACACCTTACTGATGAAGCAGACAGCCAAGAGCAAAGACAAAACCCTCACATACAAGCCAGGATATTACATGGAAAGAAAGGAGGACAACACACTGGGAGACTCAACACACACGGGGGGAGAACAGAGGGGTTACATTACTGCAGAGCGTGGTGCCTACATTTTGACCAGATCCCCATCTTTAAGTGTGATGTCGGGGTCACTCTTCAGGGGAGAGAAGTGGCAAACACAGTTATTGACTGAGACGCTGGTGGGGAAGGCAATGCCTAGAAGAGGGAAAAGAGAACCACCAAGTCTTCATTTGGAAATTATCCACAAGTTTAGCAAGAAAACCATACAAGCATGGACGGAGTGACACACGGGATCACCTAATAAACTTACACTGCCATACTCTGCCACCATTATTAGTTGTTTTTAAATCCCTGCTGTTATTAAAGCTAATCAAGGTTGTGTGGACTCGCACAGGAACACACTACCAACAAATTTGCATTACTGGAGCTACACTCTTCTTGATGGGTCCACCGCAGTTCACCAGAACAGACTCAGTATCAACTTTTCCTCACCTTTCTTCATTTCCTTTTCCTTCTTGAAGACCTTTCCAGTCTCAGCCATGATGTAGGCATCCCCCTTCTCACAGAGGCTGAGCACCGACACCCCGGGCTTGGCTGTTTCCACGACCAGACGAAGAGCCTCTGGTTGAGACAAACAGCAAACAATTAAGAAGAGCGGTACAGGAACAAAGTTGAGCAGGCAGATACAAGAAAGTGGTATTGATACCGTGATATGAGACTAGATATCATCCAAGATATTGTCTTGAAATGATGCACTGCAGTTCATGACAGGATGGCTACACATGATTAATGAGTTCAACACCATCAAGTGTTGAACTCACTTGAACTGACTCAAAAAAAGTGATTTTTTTTACTCAAAGCACAGTAAGATTTTAAATGGGGTTGGGTACTATGATGACGTTTACCACAGAACAAAATAGATTTATCAACAACTGTACTGTTCATACTGTGATAATGCCATCTTTCATAGATCAGCAGGAAATATAGCAAATCAAGTGCTTTATAATATCAGTATAATATGTTCATATGATGTTGACATCAATGTAATATAGGCTAACTTGATTTATCAAGTATTTAATGTACTGATGTTGTGGCATAAGATTACATGGACTGTGAGACAGGGCTATATACACATCTCCCACTCCTAAATCAAATAAATAATTCCGTCAGTTTCAGTATTTTCATCAGGACAGCGGCGGCTGGCCAATAGAGGGCGCTAGGGCGCCGCCCTCCCTGGTGGTGGAAACTTTTTATATACAGTGCATGGGTGGAAAGTGTTTTGATTTTTCTTTTTAAAATAAACATTTTTGAAATAAACAGTAATTGCCCTTTAAGTATATGTGTGTTTAAAATGCACAATAATGTGTAATATATAAAATGTAAGCTAAATAATGATGTTCGGGTGTGAAATTAGCTTCCTGCTCATTCACTGATCTCTTCTGGGGCGCACGACAGATCGCCCATGCAGCGCAGCCAATAGCTGACATAAGATATGCCCATAGCAACAGAAATTAAGCCAATCAGCGTCCTCGAATCTGACGCCTGAAGGGCGCTACAGGATCTGCCCAAGCACAGTCAGTCAGTGGTAGAGGGACACGTGACGTTGTTGACAAGATGAATGCGGAACTCAAGACTGACACAGGCTTCCAACCTCGGCTAACGTTAGCTGGATGCAATGATTTAAATGCCTTATTTTGCTTCCCATGCTTGCTCTTTAAAACGGCGCGGACGGATACAGCACGGACTGTTACAGGAGTAAACGACACAATACATTTATCTGAGAAGATTAAAAAAACACAAGTGTACCAGGGCACATATGGATAACACGGTGAAGCTAGCCATGACAGGCAGAGTTAACATCGGCCTTGCGCGGCCACAATGAGACCGCGTCCTCTGACGACCCTGGCGTTTCAGTAGATATTGTTGCCTCGCTGGACAGTGTGTTGGAGGAGCACCTTAAGACAGCTACTGTTTTCAAAGGCACCTCAAAGACTGTGCAAAACGAACTTTTGGACTGCAAGCTGTCAGTTCTTAAAGATTTAATTCTGAAGGAAGTAAAAAGTGCAGAATATCTTGCTATTCAGGCAGATGAGACGACTGCCAGCTGGTGCTTGTACTACGGTACATCGACAAGGAGAACAACAGCAGTTGGCTAGAGAGGTAAGCTGGATAGTTTATAGGCAGCTCTGAAGTGTTCAGATGTGGTTATTTCTAGTGGTGGACAGTAACTTCAGTAGGCCTACTGTACTGAAGTACAAATTAGAGGTATTTGTACTTTACATGAGTATTTTCTTTTCATGCCACTTTCTCTGTTTATGTTCACTGTTTTTGTATAGTAATATAATAATATAATATTGGCATTAAATAATTTCTGACTATTTCACAAAGCACTGGTATCCTGCAGTTTGTGTTAAATTGTATTGGGACGGGTACTGAAACTGACTGGATATGGCACAGCCCCCCCTAAAATATTTTTCACTAGCCGCCACTGCATCAGGATATTCGACCAACAGCGCAGAAAAGTGAAACGACTGTGTCTGCAAGTGCACAAAGAAGACAGCGATAATATCATCTGAATAACTTAACATTCATGCTGTAACGTTAGTCCTCATAGTATTACTGTAGCAGACATATCAGCATGCCAGACATGTCAATTAACAGATTACCATCAAAAGTTAAGGAGAAACTAACACAAAGAGTTCATTCTGGTGATGTAAGGAGGAGAACAAGTAAGTTAAAGAGCCTTCATATCTGTGCGCTTATCTTTCAGCTCGTTGTCGTTTGCCCAACATGTTTAACTGACTGTACTGGGCAACAGGCTGAACTAGCTGGCCAGTTAGCATCCAGCCTTAGTTAGACAGACTGACAGCTCCCTACCGTAGAGCCAAGCGTTAACGTTGAGCGGCAGTAATAGCGGAGCTAGCATTTGCTAAAACTGAACTAGCTGCACCTGCTACCTAGCTAGCCAGCCAGTTAGCATGCTTGATATGTGAGCCTCGCATGTAACCACATGGCTGCTGCTGCAGCTGCAGGCCGAACGGAGCAGGTCATCTCACCCACTCACCAACGGCTATTCGTTTAAATTTACTTACGGTTGGCGATGTCACCACCCATCTTGTACTTGGTGACGACCAGGTCCTCGGCTATGGTCTGCTCTTGCTCGTCGTCTGACATCTTGGCAGTGAAGTTTCGGTCACTAGTCGTCCCTGAACAGCGACAGTTCGCCTCTAACTGTAGCTGCTATCAACCAGCCTCCTCCTGCTAGCCTCCAAGCCCCTCCCACTTCACACTGACGCTAACGACGTCACAGGGCCCACAACCCGCCAAAATGCAAGGATGCATTACCTAGTGGCTGCAGTAAACTTCTCTATCAGTGTAAATGCTCCGTATTTGTATAGCGCCTTTCTAGTCTTTTCGACCACTCAGAGCGCTTTTACACTACATCTGCATTCACCAGTCATGCACATTTGATACACTGAGCCTAAGTGCTCAAACAGAAACTAACATTCACACTCATTTATACAAGGGGCAAATCGGGGTTCAGTGTCTTGCCCAAAGACACTTCGACACGCAACCAGGGGGAGCCAGGGATTGAACCGCCGACCTTCCGATTAACGGCCAACCCGCGCTACCTCCTGAGCCACAGCCGCCCCAAGACGCCACTAATAATGACTAAAACAAAACAAAACAGAGGCTTCCAGACATTACTATTATTATTATTATAGTCGTCATTTTGTATTAGAGGACACACTTTTTTTATGTTTGTCTTCTGGCAATATTCAGGTAGGCCTACTCAGTGCTTTATTTGTAAATCAGGAGATCCTGAAACACACAGATGGTGCTGTTCCTGTGGGTCGGGGGAGAGAAAAAAATCATAATATTACTATATCCCAGGACCTGAAGTGGGAGCCCAACACTGACACCATTATCAAGAAGGCCCAGCAGAGGACGTACTTCCTGCGTCAGCTCAGGAAGCTCAACCTGTCTAAGGAGCTGCTGATCCAGTTCTACACAGCCATCATCCAGTCTGTTCTCTGCACCTCTATCACTGTCTGGTTTGGATCTGCCACCAAAAAGGACAGAGACAGACTACAACGGACAGTAAGGACTGCAGAAAAAATTATCGGTGCCAACCTGCCCTCCATTCAGGACTTATACATTTCCAGAGTCAGGAAACGGGCAGGAAACATCACTGCAGATCCATCTCACCCCGGACACAACCTGCTCCAGCTCCTCCCCTCCGGTAGGCACTACAGAGCACTGTACGCCAAAACCAACAGACTCAGGAACAGTTTATTCCCACAAGCCATCACTCTGATGAACATCTGATTTCTGACTCACAGTGTCAGGAACAATTCCTGTGCAATAACCCAGTAACTCTGTTTCTAATCAGTCACCTGTTTACTGGTTTCCACTTATTATTTATTTATTCACCATTTTCTATTTCAGTGCTGTTCATACTATGTCATATTGTATATACTGTATACCAATACACCTACCTCAGGTCATAAGGTAATAGGTCTTATTTATTTTTTACAGCATCCTTTGCACTATGTTCCATCACACTGTGTACATGTGTACATGTATGTGTACCTGTATATCATATCCACCTTCAACATGTACATAATGAGAATAATAGTTTACTCTTGCATCCTTTGCACTCTGATCACTGCACTATTTGTCAATATGTCTATATTGTTTTGTTCATAGTGTGTATGTTAGTGTTGTCTATACTGTAGTTTGTGTCTGATTTTATTTTATTATTATTTTATTATTGTGTTATGGTATTTTTGTACGAGTAAGCACATCGTGAGCAATGTACAATCCTGAGTCGAATTCCTCGTATGTGTACACATACCTGGCAATAAAACTGATTCTGATTCTGATTCTGATTAGCCAGAGCATCCACAATAACACTCAGGAGGGGGTAGCACATAGAAACAGCTGTTTACGGTTTTCCCACTCTCTCTCTGACTGTCCCTTCACTTCCCTGTCGCTTTTCTTCTGTCTGCAGCGGGTCTGCAGTGCTCACAGTGGGCAGTACCAGTGCTCACCGGACTACCATTTTGATGCCTCGGTTTTGCCATTTTGGCTATCGCCATCTTGTTTTTTTTTTAACAGACATGACCGGACGTGAATTTGAAAATCCTACTGTGGCAAAGTACGGAAGCCCTAAGCGGCCATCGATTCATATCTTTATTTTACTAAATTTTCCCGTGATAACGGGATAATTATGTCATGATCTCGAGATAACGACTGTTGTTTTCTCATGATAACGGGATAATTTTCTCTTGATCTCGTGATAACAAACCATAGCTGAATACAGGGGTCAGCAGGTGCGTTTCTTTACAATGATTTCGTGGCATTTTACTGAGTCAGTAGTTGAGTTGCTAGAGAGCAGGACTTCGACCCTCGCCTCGAGATTCGACCCTCGTCTTCTGCAAAGTTTTTATTATTCTTTTATGTGTTTTTTTTAAATCATTCTCTTCAACAAAGTTGTTATGAAGAGATTCAGGGGAATCCAATCACACATTTCCCGACCACTATTTCAAAGGTTCTGAAATAGCCATCAGGAAATGTGTTTAAATGGATTTCCCTGAATGAGAAGCGATGAATTTCCTCTGTCTGGGAATGATGGGGAAATGAAAAGTCCATAGGTTGATGAATGTGGACCAATCGCCGGGATGCGCACACTCATGTGCTTAATTGTGAGCATGTGAATCAGTCATATTCATAACAACTTTGTTAAAGAGGAATGAATATTAAAAAGGAATATGAAAAAGGATTACTCCATAAGGATTGAACTCACAATCATAAGACTGTGAATCATGTACTTTACTAACTGAGCTGATCATTGACACAGAAACCTTCTTGAAATTACCATTAAGTAACGTTCTTGCCAATCCCTGTGTTAAACTACTGTTTTTGTTATCTCGAGATCATGAGAAAACAACGTAATCTCAAGATTACGAGATAATTATCCCGTTATCACGGGAAAATCCTCGGGCAGAGGTCTGTTGTCTGTTCCAGAGTCTCGACTGAAAACTAAAGGGGACAGAGCGTTTGCTGTCAGGGCCCCGAGGCTCTGGAACAGCCTGCCTGAGGAAATCAGGTCGGCTGAGTCAGTGAACTCTTTTAAGTCCCTTCTTAAAACATACTTTTATAGGAGAGCCTTTCCGGATCTTATTTGACTTTATTTTATCCCTTTTATTTTATTGTATTTTACTAATTTTATATTTATCTGTATTTTAGTCTTTTCAATGTTTTCATGCTTTTATCTTGTATTGTTTTAGTATTATTGTCTCTTGGGTATTATTGTCTTTACACTTGTTAAAGCACTTTGTAACTTGTTTTTGAAAAGTGCTCTACAAATAAAGATGATTATTATTATTATTATTATTATTATTATAAAATGGAGTAAGATAAAGATATGAATCGATGGCACTTACAGCTTCCGTAGAAAAGGTATGACCTGCCCTACTCTGCCTCTGATTTGCTTAGCCAGTGTAGGCACCAGATGTACTCGGGTGGTCAGATCTGCTTGGGGTCCTGCACCTGCCGGTGACATCACACTATGGCAGTGCCACTCGGACAAACTACATTGCACCCATTTACAGATGAAGGTATCAGATCTGCTCCGGGTCTCTATATATCGATAGATATTTTTGCTTTGGCCATATGGCAATAAACACACACACACACACACACACACACACACACACACACACACACACACACACACACACACACACACACACACACACACACACACAAGGTTAGCTTGATCTGCAGGTAACATTAGCGTCATAATGAACCGAATCGTGGCCTTCCTGCTCTAAGGGCTTTTACAGCTGATGGTCAGGTTGTGGCAAGTCCCATTTAATAATAATGCTGTATTTCATTCCATAAATTCTCCATTGTTGACACGAAGACCTGCGAAAACTATGCCCATAAACTCTCAGATGTACTGCCAATAACAATCTGCCACGTCATCATACCAAAGTACAGCCTATCATGATGTGCACCGTTACTGACAGGCACAGGTCCCCAAGCAGATCTGACCACCTGAGCACATCTGGTACCTACACCGGATGATGGTATTTCTCAAGTAGCCCTGAAAGAACAGGAAGTTTTTGCTATTCTGCTGTCTTCTGCAAACTTTTATGTAATCATTTATTCTAAGCCAATTATTGGCAGAGTAGGGCGGGTCATGCCTTTGCCATTGTAGGATTTGCAAATTCGTTGACCTGATGGGGCCATATCTGGGACGAGACGGTGGGGCTAACGAGCTTGGTTAGTAAGGTGCATCAATAATTCATGTTAAGCGTACAGAATGCAGTGGAAACGAGTCATCTCTATCTAGTCTCTATACCCGGACGTTGCCATGTGGGTGTACAGACGTGATAGCACTCCACACACACATCATTTTAAAACAAGACAATGATTATCTAGTCTCTCAGTTAAGTTTTAGTTAACAACTCTGGACTAATGAATGATTGAAAGCAATAGACAATAAACACTTTCCTAATAATATTCTGGTCTCTATTGCTAGTTTCAAGTCTTCTTCATTACAGCATGATGTTCCTTTTGTTCATCATGGTCCCATTTAGAGGAAAATAAATGTTAACGAAGGGTATGCTTGACAAGTTTCTACCACAGTGGCCTGTCAATCAGGATAGAGGCGAATATCCACTGCACTGTGTAGGTTTAACTATTGTGAACTTGTTTTTGGATGCGGTCTGTGTCTGTGCATGTTTTCTAAGTATTTTGTTTTAAGCCTGCCAAAATAAGCATCCACATTACTTTCACAGTTAACATGAATTACAAATGCTAACTAGCTAAATGCTTACTAACCCAGCCAGCTAGCAAAACCCTCTCATACGAATATGGTCACTTCTGGTTCCAAAAAAACAAAAAAAACAAGATAGTGATGGCCAAAATGCCAAAACCAAGGCTTTGAAATGGTAGTCCACAAACCAAAGGACGACATAATGTATGTCCACTGCTTTTATTTGGTCTATGCTATTGATTAAATATTGAATTTAAATGTTGATTAGCTGAACATACTGAGCAATATGGATAGGCTCTCAGTAAATACCCATCAGGCATTCAGCCAATGCATAGTAAAAATAGTATTTTATATTTGAAAATGTATAAAGGAGATCTAGGGGAGCCAGTTTGAATGGGCCAGAGGCAGCGGATAAAATTAATTAAAGTATTGTTGGCTATAAATTAGAGATTCTATGCTTAAGCTTGTTAGTAAAGGAGATGCTGGATCATCAGCCAGGACAAGCACAGACTCAGTTGAGTTAATTCAAAAAATATTGTTTGTTTATACCTCATTCTGCCCGCGAACCTGCAGGATAAGCGGTTGAAGATGATGGATGGATGAATGGATACCACTTTCTGTTCTGTAGAAGTCTATTTATTCTTAAAACCGACAGATGGAGCAAACTGTCTTAAAGGAGGAGGATTTTAGTGGGAACACTGGGGTGCCAGGTGTGACTGTGTGGCAGTGACAAATGGTTTACATGGCTCATGGGTCAGGTAGAAGAGCCACTTAGCATAATTTTGCTTATAGGGCCCCAGAGAGGTCAGAACACAGAATCCTTTTGGGATTGTACTGGATGAAGTGCGTTGCTCTTCATTGGAGGTGAAAAACCGAAACTAACTCATGAATAACCCACACAAATTTTAACTTCACCACCTCTGATAGAGCAGTGAAGTGCATCTCACAGGTGTAACTTCAATTGGAAATAAAAGAATGACAGAACAGATAACAACTAGTATTACAAATTTAAATAAGGAGTTTTCAGATCCAATCAAATAGGTGCCTGTCCCAATCTGGGAGGTCCCGGACGAATTAAGCCCTGCAGGTGCCCATATGAACATTTAAACTGGAAACAGGAATCATTCCTCCTGTCTGTACTGGCCAGATCCCCTCCTAATGCTGCTTCCAATGTAAGTGACAGGGGACAAAATCCACAACGTCTTGTACCATAAATGTATTCAAGTTAACTTATATGGGGCTTCAGAAGTGTGAGTTAGTCGTATCAAGTGGATATCTCCTAGAGTCAGTCTTTCCACCTGTTAACCGCATGACATGCAAAAAGGCTGTATTAGCCTAACAACCAGGGAAAGTGGGCAACCCTGTTTAATTTGACTAAGTACAAATTTGTTTGGGAATGCACCACTGAATCGCATTATCTTTATTGCATTCACAAGGTAAACATTCCCAATTATATTTGTGTTTAAATAAATTATCACAAACTAATGTAGAAATTGAAGTTAGTGTTCCGGCATTGTTGTACTGGTTTCTGGACTGGTACGCATACAATATTTTAAATAATATGTATTAAGGTTTGTTTAGCCTCATAGACATGTCAAGAGAACAAAAACACAATTTTGTTATTTTGTAAGGTGAGTAAATTGTAGAAACATTTTCTGACCTTAAGAAAAAATTAACACAAGGTCTACTTACCAGCTTTTTAAGAACCTCTGAACTGTATCTCATAGTCTTCATAAGAGGAAAAAGTTCTGAGAAAACTCTCCATGACAACTGAACAAACTCTATCTACTTATGATGACCGAGAAATGTGACTGAAAGCTCTGGAAAGACATTTATTGATGGAAATTTACATTAAATTACACTATGACCAGCACAGGAACTGAAGCAAGGCCCAAGTGAATTACCACTTCACCATATGTCTATAAATCGACCAAACATTCAGATTTGTTATGGTCAAATTACAGAGGAACATAACCTACATATCACACACAATCATATACTTTTGCAGTATATGATCATGTGTGATAGTTAAAATAAAAAGTTGGTGTTTCAAAATAACATAGAATAAAACATCTTTATTGACTAGAAAATGTATTTTATATATCATCATAAAAGGAGGTCTCGAAACAAAAAAGTCCAAACGCCAAACAAGTGCATTTTACAGAAGAGGATTAGGGCCACGTAAAAAAAGAAGTATCTGTGTTCTGAGCTCAATGTGGCCCTAATCCTCTTCCGTACATTTGTTCTCAAAAATATGCTTTGTTCATTTCAAAATTATAGCTTGTAATCTGTTCATTTCTGTTAGTTCTGTTTTCAACACTTAGTGTTAATATTTCTGGAAAAGCCCCAACTCATAGGCCTAAATACAAGACAGATGTCAGCCTGTAACAGACAACGAAGTTGTGAAAAGTTTACAGATGTAGGGTTTTTGAAATTGTGTCATAGGCTACATTATTAAAACAGCTTTTTATTGCATTTCCTGTTTTGGGTCCTTCATGAATACGTCTCAGCGGGGAGTTCATGAGATTTAATATGTTCTTCATGTAGGCACTGCTTTAGGCTTCAGGGACATCCTGCTGTGCCAGTAGTCTGGATTGTCAAAAGATCTGTCAACAATGGCTGGTTCCCCAACCCCGACTCCAGCTCGCACTTTTACATAGGGTTCAAACCCAGAGCGATGTGCATCTGTGCCCCCTACTGCTCCCTCCTCTTGTCTCTGCATGTTCTGGTACTCCACTGCAAAGCAGTCCATGTCCTCATATTCATACGCCTCGCCCTCGTCCCGTCCCTGTACCTTCAGCTCTTTCCCTTCTTGAAGAGCTTGTCCTAGCTTCGGCTGTCTGTTTGTGTAATGATAGTTGGTGTCCTTCACATATTCATCCTCCTCCTTCTCCTCCTCCTCTCTGCCCATCCTTGCTGGTGTCAGAGGAGGAGGGGGAGGGTCATGTGCTGGAGGGCTTTCATCTTTTTCACCACCCCTGATGTCCATGTATTCATATTCAACTTCATTAGATCCCTGCTGCTCTGAATCAGAGTTTTGGGTGCTCCTTGCGGGACCTCCCCTGACCTCCACAGATAGCATGGTATCACCTGAGCATGCTGTCACTTGTGATGATACGGAGGTGGTGCGCTTCTTGTTCGGCCTTAACCAGTGGCTGCTGTGCCTGGATGAGACAGGTGTTACACACGTCTGCTTGTTCATATACTCATATTCTTCATCATCTGGGTCACCCAACAGGCTCGACGAATGAGACTTGCCCATCCTGGCTCGAGATGAGAAAAGTAGGGTATCTGAAAAAAAAAAGACATAGTTGGAGGAAGGATGGCAGTACCTGATTAAGATGTAATCCCAAAATGTTGTAGCTGTACAGCTTTTCAGTATAAGGGCACCTTTTTTTCTTGATGTTGTTTTTGACCTTTTGCCATCACATTTAATATAATATTGGGATATTCATACAGAACTTTGTGGCCTTTTTTGTAACACCATGACATATTTAAAGTTTTTAAAACAATTGTTAAATGTGATCATTATTTTTTAATATACCTTTTTCCCATTTTTTATTTTCTTTCAAAGCAAAAATATAATATTGTAAGAACTAGAAATGTAACTTACACACTCTTGCAAGAAATTATTAAAAGGAATATTTTGACATATTGGGAAATCAAGGGTTTTTCTTTTCTTGTCTGGAGTTAGATGCGAAGATTGATACCACTCTCATGTTCTGTAAATATGAAGCTACCAGCTGCCAGTTAGCTTAGCTTAGCACAAAGAGTGGAAATGGGGGGGAAACAACCAGCTTTGCTCTGTCCAAAAGTAATAAGCTCCACCTACCAGCACTTCTAAAGCTCACTAATTGTACAAAAACAGAAGTGTAAGAATGACATGTTGCTGTTTCACATGGGTTATGTGCAGGACTATGTCTTAGGCTGGACCCTTTATGTCCTGTAGTCTCCGCCGGTGACAATAATACTCCATGAAGTTACCGTGTAAGACCAAGAATTAGTTCGGCACATAACCCGTTGTTAAACCACAATGTGTCATTCTTAAACTTTGTTTTTCTTATGAATCAAACATTTACATTTACATTTACTCATTTGGCAGACGCTTTTATCCAAAGCGACTTACATTTGAGAAAAAAAATACAAGCATCAACAAAACATGAAATACAGCACCCTACTGCATCAAACAAATGAGATACATGTTACTTAATGAGCCTTATAAAGTGCTGCTAGGTAGATTCTTTTTTTTTTTACCTTTGAACAGGTATTATTTACAGAACAGAGTAAACATGAAAGTGTTATTGATCTGAAAAGAGCCTTAACCTGGCAGTGTTTCCTATTTTCCAGGAAAGGTTGTTAGGGTCATGTAATTTGACAATATTTCAATAGACAACATATGTAAGTGATGCTATCACCTCTCTCTGGGCTGTCTCCAGGAAGCACGTATCCATTCTGGTCCTCTTCCTCTATCTCTGGTGATGGAGTCTCTGGTGGCCCGCCAGACATGCTGTCCCTCTGCGACATGTAAGCGCTGTCCTCGCGATGACGTCGTCTTTTCAGGCTCCCTGCCAGAGAGAAGTCCTCGCTCATCTCCAGCTCCACTGCTGGGCCGCATCCCTCTGAGCTCTCAGACACTGTGCGGGCTGAATTAAGTCGAGAGCGCGACTGCCACGTGGCCTGCACAAGACAAGTATTAATAAAATGACAAGGGTATGAATGTGCATTAGGGTTAGGTTATCTGATAATTATGCTCAGTTATACACATTGAATGTAAATAAAAAATACAAAACAGTCTATATACAAAGTGGCTTAACACCACAAAAGCCTGTTTTAGCTACCTGTCCTGGGATATCAACACCTGGGGTCATAGGCAGGTATCCAGCCACACTTGAAGAAGTAAGAACAACCTTTACAAGAAAAGACAGAAGTAAGATTTAGATCCAGGGTTGGCAGAACAGGCCTTTCCAGACATGTAAAAAAAATTATTTAAAAATTGACAGGAAGTGGTTGTAGGCCTATAGATATAGTGGTAGATAGATTGTCTTACTCTGTGAGTGTCCATCCTGGAGAGGCGACTGAGGCTCCTTGACTGAGAGAGGTAGTGGGGGGCTGGAGTCATGCCCTCTACCATCCCCTCATCCACCTGGTCCACCAGATCTACGTCTAGGTCGTCCAGGTCATCCAGGTCTGCACTCCGCTGGGCAAGCTCATCCGGAGCTGTGTCCTGTTGGCTGCAGTCCTCCTGGTGGACAGAGGTGAGACATGTATTAGCTTACTGCATGTTCGCTTTTATTGAAATAAACGGAATATTTCTGTCCACAATTTTAGTGCTTTACAAATTGGGTTCAGACACACAGCCTTTCTTACTTTGATCACCAGGTAGCGAGGTGGGTCTCTGGCCATTCTGGTAAATTCATTTGCCAGCTCTTTGAATGTTGGACGGACATTCTCATCAATCATCCAACCTGGAAATTAAAAACAAGAGCCGTAGTTAGCCACCCAAATCTATGGAGTTGTTGATTCACAATAAAGAGCATCTGACTAACTGAAATGTAGTTAAATATAAACAAAACTAAGTGTACTGAGTGTACAGCTATGTTAGCAGAAGAGCTAACTGCTAAGTCACTACGCTACCATGTTCACAAACACCATGTTTACATGCTGATGCTTAGCAGGCATAATGTTTATACCATGTTCACTATCGTAGTTTTGTGTGTTAGCATGCTTGCATTTGCTATAAACACAAAGAACAGCTGAGGCTGCTGTCATTTTTGCTTGTATTTGGTCATAAACCAAAGAATGGACAAATGAAAAATATAATTATGTATTTTGAATTTCATCCTGAGTGGGACATGTATGTTTGTGCCAAATTTTGTGGCTATCAAACCAACAGTTGTCAAGACATTTCACTAAAAGTAGTCATGGTGGCACAAGGGGAAAAGTCAGGGGATCACCAAAGTACTTAATCGTCGGAACACCATGAAAATTTCATATCAGTGCATCTGAAAGTAATTAGGATAGTAATATATTTCAGTCTGGACCAAAGTGGTGAATCGAGCAACAGACCAACATTTCTATCCCTAGAGCCTAGCATGGCTAAAAATCATTATCATTGTACTACTGCTGCTATTTTCTAGGTCAGACCAGATGTAAAACAGGGATAGAAGACTTACACTTGACCATGACCATGTAGACATCAATGGTGCAAATTTGAGGCTGGGATAGACGCTCTCCCTTTTCCAGCAGGTCAGGAACTTCCTGTGGACGCATCGTGGTGTATGGCTCTGCCCCGTAAGACATCATCTCCCATACTGTCACACCTAAATGAAGGTGACAGATTTAGCGTGGTGTGAAACAGCACAACTGGTACTGCTGAAACATCGGCACCTCCACTGCAGTTTTCCTGAACACTCAATATAACCCAAACTGGGACTTGTAAGGTGGTTTAAAACTCACCATAACTCCAGACATCGCTCTGATGCGTGTATCTGCGAAACATGATGCTCTCTAAGGCCATCCATTTGATGGGCGCCTAAAATACGTGAACAGAAAATGTCTCCGTTGAGTCCCTCAGTGAATGTGAGAAAACAGGAGCAACGTCTCACAGTGTGCAAAATACATTCATGTCAAAGGCTCTCGTAATGAACTTTGATCATTTTACTTGCTACGGACCTTGCCCTCATTGTAGAAGTACTTCTTGTCATCAGGGTAAAGCAGGTCTGCAATGCCGTAGTCTGTGATCTGGGCGGTGTAATTATTCTTCAGGAGCACATTTCTGGCGGCCAGGTTCCTGTGGACCACCCTGTTCTCCTCCAGGTAATACATACCCTGATGAGAAAGGACAACAATGCTTTTAAGTGCTTATAAATAGACTGAACAATGTGTAAATGTGTAAAAAGAAAGAAGTTTTTAAAAACACACAAACAAAAAGGTTGGCCCTTTACCTTTGCAATTTGAACACACCAGTTGAGCAGCCTCTGCGGGCTGAGTTTGTTCTTGCAGTTCTTGACGTGCTCCAGCAGGGAGCCCTGAGTGCTGAGCTGGGTGACGAGCTGCAGGCTGTCACCGGGACAGATACCCAGTGTCCTGACAATGTTAATGTGGTTCAAGCTTCCCATCGTCATCATGTGCTGCAGTAAACATTTAGGTTCAGTCATTAAGGATAAAAAAAAAAAAGAAGTCAACCTTCATGTTTGAAAGTTCTTTTAAGTATCAAATATTCACTTCTTATAGGTTCTGAAATGTTGGATTGTTTCTTCACGCAGGAATGCAGCTGTTGTCAGGTTGGAAAATAATCATCATGTTACCAATACATTTCTAAGTATGCTACTTCTATGGGGGCTGCAAAGCTATGAGGATGCAATAGTGCGACAGGAAAGTAGTGAATTTAGCTATGCTGTGAAAATTAGTATTTCCGACATGATTCACATACAGCTCAACAGCAGAGAAATGCTACAGGTGTGATTTGGGATGTTTCTTTAGATACGTTTTTGCATGACTCCGAGTTGCCAAAGGAATCCATTGCAACTTCTGTGAATCCAAGTTGACTCCGCAAAGTAGCAAGCTATAAACCCTTCGGAACTATGTTCAGGCCAACCGTCAGTGAGTATTTGATATACAGAAGATCCATTCCCTTAGGTCAAGTTTCTTACATCTGTCACCTCACGGAAGGTCTGCCATCCAGTCCGACCATGAATTGTCTTTATGGCCACAGGAAGCTTCACTGTATCACCCTCAGGAATCCAAATGCCCTGTAAGAAATAGAGACAAGTTCATAATTTGTTAAATGAATATCAAATGTGCAAGGAGGAGGACTGTGTAGACAACTGCCACAATCACCACTACCTTATGGACGGATCCAAAAACTCCGTTACCCAGGAGCTTTATCTTACGCAGCTCTGTGGGCTTCAGGAGCCGAGCGTGGACTTTAGTTCCTTTCTCTCCAGGATCCAGAGGCTCAAAACTCTTTAGGAGCACAGATTATTATGTTAAAACAAACTTAGCTGAAGCAAAACAGCATCGTGAAGACATCATACTCTGACTGACCTGTCCACTCTCTATGTATCTCCTCATAGCTCGCTTGCGGCGAATGGCGAGGCCTCGGCGGTACAGAACAGTCAGCACGAAGACAGAGAAAGAAACGAAGAGAAGGGCAATCACACCCAGTACGATGGCTGTGGTCGCTTGTCTAATGACAGATGGAAAAAAGGAAGATATGTCACGTTGTCAGCACTGCTGAATCAAAATGTCTAAAATATTTAAAACATGTCAGATTGAGAGGAGCGACTTACCCTGAAATGTACCGGGATGACCCCTCACAGTCTCTAATTCCTGGACCGTAGCACCTAAACACGAAAAAAACAGAAAAGAGATACATTTGAAATAAACACAGACATACGATTGAATACACGCACAGAGGGCTCTACTCATTCTTTACCCTTGGGTACAGTTGATGTGACACGGTTCACAGTGGCCTTGCTTGTTGGCGTATTTAAAGATAATTTCGTCCCCTCCCATCACACCCTCAGGACACGAGGAGACACAGTGTGGACCGTCCTGCAGGCTGGCACACGCTACACACTGATCTGCTCCCTGCGAAGGAGGATGGACGGTTTAGTTGAAAGACAAAAGCAAAGCAAAGAGAAAGAAATGGTTCAAAGTCAAATGGAGTATAATTATATCTACTGTAATGCCATTAGGTGGCAGCAACACACCCAAAGAAAAAAGAGAAAATCCTACCGGGCCTGTGCATGTCTCCTTCCCTGCCTGCACCTTACACTCAGGGTGACAGGGCATACACTCCCCTGATGAAGCAGCAAATTCCCTCCTCTCCCTGCATTCAGGGAAAGAGTTATTCACTTTCAAAATCTTTCAACAGACTGCAGATAAGATTGAAACACTCTGGAGGGCAACGCCACAGCAAACATTACTCACACAAAGGCAAACACTGTGAATGTTATTATTCATATTTTTAGTTGTTTTATGAAGACTGACCCGGTTAAGAACATGCAGTCTGGCACGCACGTTCCTCCCCTGCTGTATTTCTTACAGGACAGACACTGGTTTGGCCCCGGACCCCAGCAGCCATCAGAGGAGCAAAGGGGGTCGCAAACATGGCCCTCTTTAACTACAGACACACAAAAGAACATAACTTATTGTATCGTCATCAACTCTGACAAGGGAGCTGGTTAAAAATGATCGTCAGCCTCACTCACCACACTGATCTCTTGGTCTGTTCTCCTTGACGACAGGGGTCTGGCGTCGCTGCGGGCGGGAGCTGCTGCTGCTCAAGATCCGTGTCCAGTTGACAGTGTCATGGTAGCAGAGCTTCTTGTTTCCTGTGATGTAAATGCCGCCGTCGCTTATTTGTCGCAGGGAACGTAACCCCAGGGATGTCAAAGAGGAGATCTTCATCACCAGAAGGGAGTAGCCCCTGAAATAGCAGCCAGTGAATAGATGTGTGAGAAATGAATTCTTGTCAATATTTCTATGGAAGTAAAGAAAGGCTTAATAATTTGTAGTATTAATAGTATTTTGCTTTGAAAACCATTTGTGAGGTTTGAATTCTTTCAAAATTCACAGAAGGTGATTTCAAGTTTTTTCTAATTCAACATATTAAGTATAATTTTTCAAAGGTTCACAAATTCAGATTAGAAATACAAATTTCAGATATTCAAGTTGCTCAGATTCAGTTGGTCATTTTCAGATTCAAGTATCCAGGTGCTCATCTGAACTTCTATTAGATCACATCAGTGACTCAGTGACAGAATACAAACTAATCTAATAAAGGTTTGATTTTAATCAGAATCTGTTGCATAAGTTGGTAGCCTGAGTGTTTAAGTTCAAATTTATCATTAACAATACTGAATTTCACCAATTCAACTTGATCATCAAATATTTTTTTGACTTAAATTAAATTCAGTGGAGGCTTATATTTCTTGTCTGAATTGGGGAACATTATACCTCTAATTGCATTGCTTGTGATTAAGTACTAGAGATTTCAAAGAGGAATACAAACCAGACAAATTAATGTAAATTGTATTCATTGTAAAATATTTCAATGCTACAGTATGAACAGAGGTATTTCAATTTCAACATTACTTAAGTAGTCAGTAGTGCTTCAATTTCACAATCAGGTTGCTTGTTCAGTTGCATGTAAGATCATCTTGACCTTTCATTGCTTCCATAAAATACAACCAGAATACCCATCAAAAATCACAAAAACATGCGAGAAAGCAATGTGAACTCATTAAAGAGCTGAGCCCACCACCAACTCAATCACACAACCCCAGTCCTGAAAATAATAATATCTAAACCAAGAAAAAGGATGTCAGACTGAGATGTCAAACATGAAGAGGCAGATGCAGGTGGGCATGTGAAATATTTACTGTACCTTCTAGAGCTCACTCCTCTAAATGGGGTAAAAAAATTACATATAACATGGGGAAAAAAGAGATACAAGACACAAAAACACACAATGAGATTCATACCAGTGAACATTTAGTCTGAAATGCAGATGCAACAACATGATAGTCACATGACCTTAGTTGATTAGAGAAACAAAAACAAAGTTATAACAAAGAGGGGGGAAAAAACAACTGCTCACTTGTAAAGTGTTCTGCCCTGAATTGTTTGGAGGTTGGAGAAGACTGACAGGTCTGACATGTTTTTTGGCCATGACTGGATACTGAGGATGTCTAAAATTGGAGACATGGTGTTTCAGAGGCCTTAACCAGACTGCAAATACTGTGATGTGGTATTGAAAACAAACAAACACACACACCTGTTATCTCCCTCACAGTGTTGAAGATTTTCAGTTTTTCTGGATCGAGGGCTGGAACACCATTGTACTCGTCACTTTGAACAGTGCAAGAAGAGGAAAATATAAAGGCCTAATGCAAAAATCGTCCATAAAGCACAGATTAAAATACTTGTTAACATACAAAATACGATAAAAGCTCTGTTGTATTCTGTAAAAGTGAATGTAATGACTATTATAAGTTTACCCTTTGATCCCAGTCACCAGGAAATGCAGACTGCCCTGGATTGTTGTGCAGTTTATGAAACTGTCGATGTTTAGAGCATCGACAGTCTGTCTGGTTGGACTTCCTGTGCCGTGGCAAGCTGAGTGGAAGGTGAAGAACAGGGGGAAGTAAAAGGTTAAAAACATGTTAAGTCAGTTAATCAACAGTCAGCGGTGGAAAGTACATGAATACATTAACTTAAAAACTGTACTTAAGTTCCATTTTATGCTACTTTATTCAACTACTTTTTATAGTGGTTATTTCCTCCAATATGTTTTTTTTTTTACAGCTATAGTTACTTTGCAGTTCTATTAGGCAGCTTACACATTAATGCATGAGAAATAACATGATTGATAACTTTTTAACCGTACTTCTGTGCTTTAATGAAGTGACATTTTGAATGAAGAACTTTTACTTGCAACAGAATATTTTTCAGTTGTGGTTTTACAACTTTTTCTCCAGTAAAAGATAGTTCTTCAACCACTGTTGACCATAGTGGGAGGCGGTCAACTTATCTCAACTCTCAGTTGCATAAAACAACTGTCTTAAATGAATTGTGAAGCAGTACTTAAAACTGGGGTAGGTAATGCTGGAGAAACCAGCATGAGGCAGCTAGATTTTGAAAGTATACAACTGAAAAATCCCACCACTTCCTTTAGAGCCACTCCCCCAAAACAAATTTTATGCACAGTGAGTGCACGGGCAGAGTGCGCACAGGTAGAGAGGCAGGTAGAGCAGACAGTCATTTCAGTCCTGTGATAGCCACAGTGATTTTTTTCATTTTTATTTTTGTGTTAGAGAATTTGATTAATTGATTCCTCTTAAAAAATTCTTGTAAAGAGAATTTCAACAAATATAACAGAAAATGCTTCTGAAGATTGACTACCACGGCTTTAAATACCTTTTGGACAGAGGCCTCCACAGGGTTCACATCTTTTCACGCCATTTTTCTCCACCTCCATTTTATTAGAAGGGCAACTGCTCACACATGAACTGCCATCCACCAGAAAGTTTGCTGTAAAAAAAAATAAAAACAACATAGAAATGGCTCAGATAAATGACTTAAACAACCCTAACCCCCCCACCGGCAATAAACTCTGAGTTTGTGTAAACATGTGGGTTTAAGGCAGCTTGTGGGGGACTCACTGGGACATTGGGCCACGCAGATGGAGCCATACTGGTACTTGGCATTGGGGTTGGGCTCCAGTTTGAATGTGTGCTTGTTGTAGATGAGGGTCTGGGGACACAGAGGCACGCAGGAGCCAGAGTTGTTGAAGTTCCTGCAAGCCTGTAAAAAGCAACATACAGACCAGTAAGCAACACAGCTTATAGATTAGTTTTGTGTATTTAATTCTATGATAGACCTTTTTTTACAGCGGACATGTTGACTTGTCATGGCAGTTAAAGCCCAGGTGTTGGTAATAGCATTACACAGTGTGGCACAACACCTGGATCCTGAAACTGAAGCAGCTAAATGGAATTTGGCCATCATTAATTTTGAAATTTACACCTGGGCTTTAACTACTGCGACGTGTGAAAATGCCCTCTGTGTTAAAAGGCATTTTGAAGCAGGAGACTCACAAAACAGTCTGTGTCCAGGGGTCCAGTGCAGCCTCCAGCACACTCAATGTGACAACACTCGCTCGGGCTGCTGCCAAAGCATCGGCCGTTACACTGAGGGGCACACACGGTCTTTGTCACTGAAAGAAGGATAAGAGAAATTTGGTAATCCATGGCAGGTTCCCAAACATTTTTAACTCAAAGAAGCCCTTCAGTGATTTTTCTCATGCAACATCCAAACAGTTGCACCTTTTTCAACTAAAAATGACACCATGGGGTTATGCACAATTGATGCACAATATGTGACACATTTTAATGTCATGTTATTTATGTGGATTTGAGAATAAATACTTAGGGTTGAGGGTTAAGGTTGAGGGTTGAGATGTAGGCTATCAGCATTTCTTTCAGCTCTATACACAGAGCAAATCTTGCCATTGCTTGCTCTGACAGTGGATGTTTCTGACTGCTGCGTTCCTGTGAAACTCATCTGCCAGACAGCAACTGAATATTTAGCAGGGTTTGATAATTTGGTCATTTCAGCGTTCATTTCTTATTTCTTCTGTTTTGATGTTTGATAAGTTAACATAAAATGTAGTTACATGTAAATGTTGTTTTATGTGGTGAAACATTATTGAAGATGGAAAAAAAAATAGATTAGATAAAAAAAAAAAAAATAGAAAAATAGAATCCACAAATCAAAAACAAAGCACCCTTGTTAGCGTGGGAACCAGCGCGTTGCAGAAGTGAGTTGATGAATGGGAAATAAAGGGAAGCTGATGTTACTCACAGATCTGGCACGTGTCATTTCCTGGACCCCAACATGGAAGCTCTCCACATGCTTTGTTACAAGGCTCTAAGATATAATTGTATCAATGTATCAGTAGATGCATTTTTACACTGTAAAGCAGATTTTTAAGTCTGGCATTAAAATAGAAGGTAATTGAGGATCACATGTGTAATTATCATTCTTTCCACTCACTTTCAGGCCCATTGCCCTCGACCATAATATGAGTCGTTCCGTCCTTCACTATGTCTAGCCAGTTCACCTGTGGAGCATAGCTCAGGTACTTGTTCTGGATGATCTTGACTCCTCCCTGTAGTATCTCTGTGTGCGGCACACATGCATTTAAAAGGGGAAACACAATTAGAAAAGGCAAGCCCAAACAGGCCCATGACTCATCTTATGAAAATCTTCCATTCACGCTTTACTACAGCACATACGAACTCAGTATAACGTGCTGGAGCTCATATTACACTGG
Source organism: Micropterus dolomieu (assembly GCF_021292245.1). NCBI lineage: Eukaryota > Metazoa > Chordata > Actinopteri > Centrarchiformes > Centrarchidae > Micropterus > Micropterus dolomieu. The sequence goes on from NC_060167.1 coordinate 22,674,191, forward strand.
CGGTTGAGCTGTTGAGCACATGAGACATTCCAGGGACTTCACATCACTGTGACTACACACACCACTGGTCGCTGAGGACCAGTACTCTGAAGGTGTGGCTGTACTGTGTGGGTGTGGGAGCTCCAACAGTAACAGAGTGTCACATCCAGCAAGAGCTCTTATCTGCACCACTCCAGCCTCCTACATTTAAACACACTAACTGAGTGATTTCCTGTGTACCTGTAAGGTGTGTCAGGCCCAGTTCTTGTAGGCCATAATGTCCGTCCTTCTGGTAGTTGAGCATCACAGCCAAAGCGTACTGGTCCTCATATAGTGTGGTGCCTCTGATGACGCGCAGGTGGTCCAGAGGCAAGCGGCTGAACTCGTTGACGGCAAACAGGATGTAGCCTGTCACCTCTCTGATAGACTGCAGGGTTAAAAGATTTATGAGAAAGAGAAATTAAAGGAAATTTATCTGCTTTTGTTTGTGGCGATGGCTAACAGTGATGTTATCAGTCACAACCTGGCGGTAGAGAGACATGTTTTGCTTATGAAGTTAGTCACCGTGTCTGTAGTGCAGTGATTCACTGATGGGGGACATAAATGAGCTCATTGTGCATTTGAGACAGAAACATTATTCACTATAGACAGTGAGAGACAGCTTGTTTGTGGCTTTTGGTGAAACCTCAGATGTGGGATTGTTCCTGGCATCAGGTTGATCCACGTCCTTGTCTAGACTGGTTACCATGCAGTTCTTCTCTGTAACATACTGCAGTTCTGCCAGTGCTTTTAATCTGCTCTCAATACACCTGTTGGTGTGATGCATCCACATCTGTTCAAAGCCTCACCTGCAGGAAGGAGAAGTCTCTGTTGTGATCCATCATGGTAATCTCAAGGTTGCCCATCACAATCTCACAGCCGGTGTACATCTCCTTCATCAGGTTGTACTGGAGCTCTGAATTTCCCGTCGTGCTCAGTACATTCTGGGTGCCGGAACAGACGACCACTGGAAAAGTAAAGAATGAAGTCTTGTTAAAGGGTGTCTTTAATGTTGGTATTTTAAGATTGTTGTATGTTGTGTATGATAGGTACACAGATTTAAAGGAATAAGACTGATTATAGTCTGAATTTGTCTTACACAAATGCCATGACCAAAAACAAGTGTTGGATGTGTAGCCAAAAACCTGGTTTAGCTTATGCCTCCACTGTTCTAAAAAAAATATTATAAACATGAGCCACACTGTTACACCGTCCCTTCATTACAATGAACATGGGCACTGCAGTTTTTGTTATATCGTCCTGCTGCTGTAATTACTCACTACCACACCAAGTGTATTACTCCGCAGCCGAACATAGTCCCCAACAAATACACGATTTACTCCTGTATGAGTAAAGTTTGATAAAAACCACTTGCACAGCTCATTTGGGAAATTATTTAGACTTTTTCTAATAATATGAGACCATGGTTTTGCTCCAGAAGTAAGAAAACCTCATTCAAAATTTCACTGACATTTGTAAATACACTAAAATCCAGCCTTGGATTTTTATGTTCTACAGAGAAAGAGCCCTGACTTATGCAGAGAGCCACACGAGATATGTTTCGATAGGATGGTCCTTTTTTGCAAATGAAATTTCGTTTATTCAATTTTCATGTTTTTAGCTGCCTTTTATGGACGCTATTTCCCATAAGCCCTAGACCATCGCGGGTTGAAGTCTCAGCTCGACAAAAGAGGAGTTCATGAGCGACTCGAGGGTCTGTAATAACAGCGGGACAGTAACAGAGAGAAGTTTTTAGACAGATTACAACTAGAAAGAGAGCGGTGGTGAGTTTTGTGGATATGGACCAAACCAAGTTATGATAACATGCCACACTGCCTCACTGGTACATTTTCATGGGACCTGTATTTTTCTGTGTTCACAAAGTAATTGTTGTTGAACTTTGATAAATCCATGGAGGTTTGATTCTTAATAGCAACTGCTGCAGTGGATGCAGATTTTCTTATAATATGGACAGTAAACCCCAGCAACACGCTTCATTTTTTCAGAAAGGCAGATGAAATGCTGAATAAGAGGTTGCATGGAGTTACAGCGGCTAGGGGCACAGAGGCCAGCCTGGCTCTCCATATTTGGGACCCACTTGTCCCTCAGTATGAATCAGTGGCCTTGGATCAGACTGGGGAAGTTAAGAAAAAAGAGATAGACTAACACATGGTTGGTTTTAATCTTTTCATGGGATTTGTCGTCAATAGGAAAAATACAGAATAACGCCAGCTTTATCCTTTAACAAGCATTCTTTCACTCATTGCATTTTCACAGAATTTCCTTTTACAGTTTTGTGTATCACAAGTCAGTTATCAGCAGTATATATCTGCATCTATGCATTGGGGGTAAGAAAGGCGTATAGGACAACAAAAGTTTTTAAAAAACATTCACTGATGTTCACGCACTGGTTTCACAATACAAATAATACTATGCATTTTCTATTAAATAATTAATGAGGGAACATCATAAGCCTTAGAAAGGGTGTTTCGTGCCACTTAATGCAAGCCACTGTGTTCTGCTCACACAATATCAATGAATGTACTGTAACAGCGTGAAACAAGCTGAGGATTGTACACAGGGCATGTCCTTCTCTGAGACAAACATACAAGGCCTTGTTTATGGTCTGTGGGAGTTTAGCCATTCTGCGTCACTTGAAGGCTGCTTTGCTATTCAAATGTCAGACAGGAGAGAAGCAGCAGGGAGAAAATTAAAGAAAGGGAAGGACAGAGGATTAAACCATGATTATTGATCTCAATGTTGCCTAGGAATCAAAACTTTGCACAAAAACACAATATTTTAAATCATGTTGAGCTTTCAACTTCTAGGCAGCACATTGGTGAAGGGTCTGCTTCAACTTGATAATGATCTCACGCACAAAGCAAGATCTATAAAGATATGGTTCCCCCCAGTTTGGTGTGGAAAAGCTTGACTGACCTGCACCCATCCAACACCTTTGGGATGAATAGGAAACCTGACTGCGAGTCAGGCCTTATCACCCAACATCAGTCCCCGACCTCACTACTAACTTGTGGTATTGTGGCTGAATGGGAGCAAAATCACTGCAACCAGTCTCCAAAATCTTGTGGACAGCCTTCCTAGAAAAGTGAAGGCTTTTATAGCAGCTCATCAATCCCCAGTGTTCAATAATTATATGCATGTAACGTTTGAACATCCATGTACTTTAGGCCATGAAGTGCCATCTGCAATTTCAAAGACATTACTCACTTTACCCACGTCCTTTTAGCGAGCCATGTGGATACTTTTGGTTTTATTTGTCAAGATTTTGTGACATCTGCCTTTAACATTTCTGCCTCTACAGCAGAGGTGAATGAAGTTTCATTTGTAGTGGTCACAGCATTGGGAAATTAAATAAAAAGACATTAACAAAAACAGAAATAGTGTGCACAGATTTCATTCAGGGACTATTTCTTCTTTAGACTGTAGTTCCAAGGAGTAATTAGGAACCTGTTTCTGGAAAGACATGTTGCTGTTGATTTTTTAAAATATCTAATTCTCCTCTATGTTATTGGGGTGGTGACAGAAATCTCAAAGATGGATGCCTCAATGTCCCAGTGAATAAAACAACAACTATTTGCTTGGCCACTAGAGGTAATAGTGAACTGACCCTTTAAACTCAGTCCATGCATGATCATGACCCAGTCAACTGTGACTGTTTGTTTACTATTTTGTGGAAAAGAAATCTCTACCACGTACTTGTTATTGATTTTGTTGGAGTTGTGTTAAACCACGCTCACACCCAGGTCACACACATGAATGATGAAGTATGTTCAAAACACATTCCATCTACTGACATCAGATTCGAAATGGAGCCCAGCAGAACAACAGGATCAACCAGGGCATAAAAACGCTGATGATTATTAACCTCAGTCAAAGCACAATGAGAGAGAGAGAGAGAGAGAGAGAGAGAGAGAGAGAGAGAGAGAGAGAGAGAGAGAGAGAGAGAGAGACAACGTCCATAAAGCCCTGATAAGGGTCAATTTATTGTTTCTGAGAACATTGGAACTGGCTCTGTACCAAACAATATTAAAGCTTCAGGTCACTCAAGTCACAAAAACACACTGGTCATGCAGATAGTTTTGGTATTATTTGAAAATGTTTTTAAATGGAAAGTCCTGCTGCCACAGCAATACAACAGAGGTGAATGAAATTTTGTTTATGCTGCTCAAGGCTTACTTTCCAGAAATAATGTCTTACTCATACCAGGTCTGTGGATCATTGCAAATAACCAGGACCTTATTTCTGGGAAGACGCATTGCTTTTAATTTCTTTAAATCTCATTTTTCAATCTGTTGAGCAACACAAACACAATTCACACTCAGTGTCATCAGAGTGGAAGCCAGAGGCTCAGAGGAGGATATGTGTAAAGGTTTTGATGTCTTCAAGCCAAAACTGTCTGCATGGCCAGTGGGAAGTGGAGAATATGTTTTTATTGTGATTTGGGTGAACTGACCCTTTAATGGTTATCGCTATTGATTTTACACACCATTTCATTCATCAGGGAGATGTCTACTCAGCCTGTGGAAACAGTTGTATAATGTCTGCTGTGGCTTTGGAGAAAGTTTCTTGAAGTCTGAGAAAACAACCCTAATGATGTCACCAGTTCATGGCGTTTGAAAGACCTGAGCATTTACCAGGCGGACAGGGTCTAATGGTGCATTCACGCAATGTCAGAAGAATGGGAAGAGAAAGAAAACCTCCAGCTATTCTGAGCTTTCATGCATTATTCCCAGATGGCTGCCAATCACACAGGATCAATATGCTAAATTAGCTATTTCAACATTTGTAGGGGTAGATGCAAGCACACACTGTATAGCTCCCTTTTAATTAGGTCAATCAACTGTATCCACGTTAAATGAATATTTCAACATTTTGAGGAAAAGAACTGTGTAGCAAAGGGCAAGAAAAGTCACCCTACCCGAATATGAACACAGGTCTACAGGGTACCAAATATAATAAGAGCCATTGTCATTGGTATGACAGTCAGAGCGCATTCTCAACTGCAGTGACAGTACTCCATCACACTGCCTTCCCCTTTGGGAAGCGCACCCATGCGCTTTACGCACACAGGCATCCCTCACAGATCTGCCAACCGTACTTCTTACTGTTCACACACTGGGCCCACCTCAGATGACGTCACAGCAAGCCATCCCACTTCTGACAACATAAGCATCTTTGACCAGAACACATGTTTAGTACCTTGTAGACCCGTGTTCGAATATGAAGATAAAGCCAAAGCCTGTTAGCTTAGTGCAAAGACTGGAAACGGGGAAACAGTTAGCCTAGCTCTGTCTGAGGGTAATTAAATCTTTCTACTAGCACCTTTAACGCCTACTAATTAACACCTTATATATTTATCGGTTTTACGGTGGGTTATGAGTCTGACTCTTTCTTTTCTCTGAGCAGTTGCCAGGCAATCAGTGAAGACTCCTGGATGTTGCTGCTCCCGGCCAAAATGGTAAACTAATCCTTTAATATGATGCAACTGTCAGGAATTGTAGCTGATTAAAAGCCATTCAATTAAAATTATGTCAATTTATTAGCTGCCTAAGGGTGAAGCTTTTTATCTACCCCACCTTTGTCAAGCCCTAAAGTGCTATCAGTGGATGACTTGAGCTGTTGACTCTACACAGTTTGAATTGCCTGTTGGGAAATACTTCGAACATCTGCGCTCATACCTTCAACGACTTTCCACACGCTTCAGTATGTACGGTACGCATGTAGGACAAACACAACCCACTCTAAAGGGAGACAAACCGGTGTACATGCAATACAGTATGTGACAAAATGGCATGCAGCCATTCAGCTGTGGAAGCTGGAAATCTCAACAGGCTGAGTGGGTTCTCTCTGTCAATGGAGGACTTTCAGTGTTGGCAGATGGATGATGGAGAAAAAAAGGAATGGGGTGGAGGGTTTAGAGTCAATACACATTAACACACACACATGCACACAATGGTTCTATTTTGAAAGAGTGCAGTGTGAAGTGTCGTAGTGCATCAAGATGTGCAGCCAAACCTCTATGTGTCTGCACTTTGTCTATATATCCCATCGCTAACTATCATATACTGCACATGAACTGAAAGCAAAATGGTGTCATTGTCCTTGGCACACAAACCTAAAGCGTAACCTAACACATGACGAAAACACAACACGGATCAGGTTCCGCTGTTTTTTTTTTTCATTTGTCTGTTACCAAGGTTTCAATACTCGAAAAGAAGAGAGGGAGGGAAAGAAAAGAAAAGAGGGAGGAGGAGATAAACAAGCTCAATAAAGCGAATGAGACTATGACTGAGGTAAACAGAAACTTGGCACAGGATGGCCAAAGATTACTGCATACCTGACAAGTGAGTGCGCACACACACACACACACACACACACACAAAGACAGACACCTGAACACATTAACTATTTCATTTCATGGTGCATTCACTGGTTCACAGCCAGAGGTTGTGTACAAATAAATTGGAAGATTGATCTGTGTTTCTACTGTGCAGGACCGCTGCTTCAGACTTTACAAACAGACTGAGGCCGATGCGGAGAGTTGCCTAACGTTATGCTTTGGCAACAGGAGTGACAGCATATTTGCTTTTTGACACATCTGTTATTTGCATGTCACACCAGCAAAAAGTACAGAGACAATTTAAAGTGACACCATGAACTGTTGTTTAATTGAAAGATATGATAAACTTTCAAATGATATATCAAATAAATGATATGATCAAACTTTACACTGACTAGCTGGGCCCCTCAGATACATCACATATTTAACATTTGAGAGATTAAACTGACGTATGCACTATTTTGTCATGATGATGATATTTGTGGAATTAATATTCACTTAAAAACTCACAACGGCTGTATTTGAAAATGCAGGTGCTAGAAGTTGGCAAATACCAGTGTTTGTGTAACGTGTCCCTCTTTTGCTTCATACAAATATGCAAAAAGCATTTTTTCTTAATAATCAAACCTGTGCTTCTTGCAGAAAAGTGCAGCAAGGTCCTAAAACGTCAGTTGGTTTTAAAAGAAACCCTGAACACACAACACAACTATATTGTTCTATTTTCACTGGCCAGTTAACCTCATTTATTACAATTGATTTGTGCTTACAAAGGTCGATGTCCAGGTCCAACTTTCTGGTTCAACGTAACAACAACAACCTCTTTCATAACTGCCTGGTTACTGCATAACAACAACTGTCTTAAAGACCACAAACGGATACGGTTTTGACATAAAAATATACTTCTGAAATTCTTGAAATGTCATTAGTTTAAACATTTCCAAGGACTTGACCAGCAGAAGTAACTCTGACCAAAACAATTGTTTCAAACCCAAGGTTAGCATCAGTACTCCTCTTCAATGTAAAGAATGTCTGTGTAATGTAACATTAAGTGCACACCCAGTTATCATGGTTTAGTATGTAACATGAGCATCAGCATGCCTAAAAAATTATCATGTTTACATTGTTTTTTCTCAAATTCTTAGAGCCACTTGATTCACATGCAGCGAGGGGGCAGCAACAAGTGCACGAGGTCAAAGTTTCTGGGATTTAAAGTTTTGCACTTTTTTACTTCACTACATTTATTTGAGTCATCCTTGAAAGAGGTGAAATAATCAGTTGATCAATCAATCAGTCCATCAACAGAAAATTCACCAGCAACTGTTTTGAAAATCGGTTTATCATTTTTCAAGCAAACACGCAAAACGTTGCCAAGTTCCAGCTTCGCAATTGTGAGGGTTTGTCGCTTTTCTTGTGATAGTAGATGGAATATCTTTGCATTTTGGACTGATTTAAAATGACGAATTTGGCTCTGGGAAAATATGATTGGCTTTTTTCACTATTTTCAAACTAAACGACCAAACAATGAATCTATTAATCTATAAAACTGGCAGATTATAATATAAATACTCATTAGTTGTAAACCTAGTTACTTTGAAGATTAGGATTTTTCACATTTCTTGATTCACCAGGACAAGCAGTTAAAATTTGCATCACTTCAACCAGCTACAACATTAAAATGCTGCTTTACACATAGACAATAATCCTATAACATATCTAGGCAATATAATAACTGTGATAGGGGCCATTGTGCTACCCATCAGAAACATTTAGTTGCTAAAATTGATGTACTTTTATTACTCAAAGCAGGACTTTTGCTTGCAATAGAGTATTTGTAACATTGTGGTGTTGCTGCTGGTCTCCCATCACTGAGTACAGTGAGAAAATGGAGTTAAGAGTTAAGTTTTCCATTGTAAAGGACAGGTCTGTTGGGCGGACTGTGGTTGTCAGTCAACAAGCGGTGAAAGGTTGGGCTCCTCTGTCGCAAACCTTGAAACAATTGAGACAAACATGATAAAGCACACACAGAGTCGTGGGAGAGGTGCGGGTGACTCACAGCAAACAAGTTTTACGTGTGCGGAACAGGTTCTGGTGTCTGGGGTTTGTAAGGTGGGACAGGTGTTTCCTACATCATCGCAGTGAGCAGCTCTAATCCAGGTGTTCAGAGGGATTTGTAAAAAGTACACCGCAAATGTTGCTGGATGTTCTGGGTTACTCGAGTTTACAAGCGATGGGTCTGCAGAAAAGTTGATCGCGCGCGCGCGCGCGTGTGTGTGTGTGTGTCTTTGAGCCCACCTCCTTGTGTCTGCGCGCCGCAGAGTTGAAGAGCACACAGCAGCAGGACGCAAAGCACCTGCTGCACCTTCCTCATGAAGGGGGCCATCCTCTCTCAAATGTCGAAGCTGGTGACGTTTCAAACAAACATGGGCATCATATCAGTAAGACGAAATTGGTCCTGTTCTCGTCAAAAATCGTCCTCGGTCGTTTCGATCCGAGAGAGTCCATTTAGAAGAAGTGGTTACGTTAATCCAGAGTGTCCGGCGCTTAAAATTCCTTTCCTTCGCTTTTCTTCTAGTTGTCAAATGAAGGAGTAAATCCGCCCTGTAGTAGAAACCTGTTTGTGTTTGTCATTTATCTGAGCCGCAACTTTACAGGCTTCCAGCTCCGGTCTGTGTGAGAGGAATCACTACAGCTCAGTGATTGGAGCGCAGCGCAGAGCCAATCAACGGCAGGAGCGCCTGTTTATCTGGCACTGATTTATGTGGGAGGGCCCTGCCTGCGGCCTTAGCACTACACAGAACACGGAATTGCTTTTAAAACCTGGAAACCCGATGGGAACCTTGAACACGCCTCGAACGGTGCATTAGCACCTGCTGTAAGTTTCCTTTTCTCACACACATGGGAAAATATGAAGATGATTCTTGTCATGAAAAACATGGATGGATGCATTCAGTAGTTTGGATGGGAGGCTTTGGGTGTTTTGAATTTGCAAAACAAAAGTTAGCCTACAAAGTGCTTCACAATAAAATCATTATATTAAACAGACAGGACAAGAGCCAAGAGCAATAAAAGAGTTTACAAACAGAAACGAAATTTTAAAAACCATCAGTTAAGAAAAGGTGAAGGAATATACAGTCCCCTCCAAAAGTATTGAAGCGGTAAGGCAAATTACTTTGTTTTTGTTGTTCACTGAAGACATTTGGGTTGAAGATCAAAAGATGAGTATGAGACAAGAGTTCAGAATTTCAGCTTTTATTTCCTGGTATTCACATCTAGATTTGTTAAACAACTCAGGACATACCCTTTGTTTGAACCCACCCATTTTTCAAGTGAGCAAAACTATTGGAACATGTGACTGACAGATGTTTCTTGTTGCCCAGGTTTTGCGTTTTAGGTTGATTGTCCAAACATAAATAGCTCTGCATGACTAGTCTAAGTTTTCATCCTTGGTTCAAACCTATAAAGGCTGTATTTCCTGTTAAAGAGGATAAATCAACATGAAGACCAGAGAGCTGTCTATGGGAGAAAAGCAAGCCATTGTCAAGCTGAGAAAAGAAGACAAATTGACCATTGGACAAACATTGGGCATAGGAAGAACAACAATTTGGAATGTTCTGAAAAAGAGTGAAACTACTGGTGTACTGAGCAACAGATGTCGAATAGGTCGGCCAAGGAAAACAACAGTAGTAGTTCATGACAGAAATATCGTGAGAGCTGTGAAGAAAACCCCCCATAACATCAGTAAGTGACATCACCAACGACCTCCACAGTGCAGGGGTGAAGGTATCACAATCCACTGTTCAAAGAAGACTCAGAGAGCAGAAATATAGAGGCCACAACACAAGATGCAAACCACTCATCAGCAGGAAGACTCGTAAGGCCAGATTGAAATTTGCAAAGAAGTACAGAGATGACCCTCAAAAGATCTGGAACAAAATCTTATGGACTGATGAGACGAAGATTAATCTCTACCAAAGTGATGAAAAAGCCAAAGTGTGGAGAAAGAAAGCAACTGCTTATGATCCGAAGCATGCAAGCTCATCTGTGAAGCATGGTGGAGGTAATGTCATGACTTGGGTGTGCATGGCTGCTTCTGGAACAGGCTCATTAATATTTATTGACGATGTAACTGATGATGGTAGCAGCAGAATGAATTCAGAAGTGTACAGAAACATTTTGTCTGCCAATTTACAGAGAAATGCATTGAAACTAATTGGGAGGAAGTTTATCATGCAGTAGGACAATGACCCAAAGCACACTGCCAACAAAACAAAGGACTTCATCAGGGGGAAAAAGTGGAAGGTTTTAGACTGGCCAAGTCAACCACCTGACCTTAACCCAACAGAGCATGCATTTCACCTCCTTAAGAGGAGACTGAAGGGAGAAACACCCCGAAACACACAAGAACTGAAAGAACTGTGGTAAAAGCCTGGAATAGCATCACAAATGAAGAATGCAACAGTTTGGTAATGTCGATGGATCGCAGGCTTGAGGCAGTTATTGTAAGATAGGGTTATGCCACCAAATATTAAATGTTATTTACTTTAAAATTATTTGTTCCATTACTTTTGCTCACCTAAGAATGCTGTGGTCTAATACAAACGGTGATATGTCCTAAGTTGTTTAACACGTCTAGATGTGAATACCAGGAAGTAAAAGCTGAAATTCTGAACTCTTGTCTCATGAACTCATCTTTTGATCTTCAACCCAAATGTCTTCAGTGAACAACAAAAACAAAGTAATTTGCCTTACCGTTCCAATACTTTTGGAGAGAACTGTAAGTGATATAATTTGAATGGGGTGATAAACTGTTGCAAAGTGCAGGCGCAAAACCAGCCAATGCCTGGTGTGACTTCATTTTTAGTCGAGATCTGGGAAGAAGAAAATAATTTAAGTACATGATAAAATGTACAAAAGTACAGGAAGGGGAATTATTGTCATGCTGCAAAGTGTGCACAGGTTGTATGCATTCCTACAAAATTGTAGCCTACTTAAAGCAGCAATTCACTAAACAGCCACCAGTCATTGAGTCCGTTTACACTATACAGTCAACAAGTCCCAAACCCTTTAACCACAGAGAGATGGAGCATTTTGCTTTTATCTGAAGGTTTGATGGCTAAGAACGATGGGAAATGTGGAGAGAGAGCAGGCGGGATGACAGTAGCAGTAAAGGTCCCACTCTCACTCTCAATGGCATCTTTGGCTCCACGGGATGATCTGACAAAGAGGCATTTGCGTATCATGTACTTGTGTGAAAATACATAAATCAGACAGCCATAAACCCTAGTATAACTAAAAAGCTAAAACATGTGCACTCTTTTGCTAATGTGAGTTAGGCGCCTTGCAGCAGAGTTCCCCCCTCATTCTGCATTTGTCATAGATTAATGAATACATGTCCCTCTAACTGTTGGAACTTGGAAGTTGTGGAAGTTGTTGTGAATATGCAAATATTCACAACAATTTCTAAAGCTATTCAGGTCTCCACAAGCACTTGTTTTTTCATTTTGCCATTTTGGACCATGGATCTTAGTTTTCAGTATGCCTTTCAATTAACTGGTCATATGAAACTTTTCCCTCCCTTGTGGTTCCTTGATGTTTAAGTGGTTTTATCATAACGGACAGAAAAGAACAGTCACTTCCTCTTTCCCCCTCATAACCTTAAAACACAACTCTCAACAAAGAATGGACCATTTTACTCCCCTGAAAAAAATCACATCTCCTCTAATACTGTCTACTAAATAGCCCTGAAAATCTGTTCTCTTCCTGCTGTATGAGTCATTCTGTCACACCTGATCCTAAGGAACATTTCTTAAATTTGTTATCTTAACAATCCGGCTTTGACCCCTCCAGTCCTTCACACTGGTGGCCTGGATATTTGTAAGATTATTTCATTGCTGCATCATTTTACTGCTGTACTTTGCACTTTATGTAAAAGTTGTGCATCAGCTAGTTGATGGATGCGTGACTGCTAAACATCTCTTCCAGTGTGCAGCAGGAAGTGCTCTTCTTGAAACCAGACTAATGTCTGGTTTGGCAAGAACATCTTATCTCTTGTCATCTTGTCATGTTTGTCACTTAAACTTCAAGCAAACATCATCTGCCTGTAAGAGTGGGCGAGCCAGCTTAACTGCTGTGTAGAAACAGGCTCTGCCTGCAGCTCCTGTCAGTCTGTCACAAACTTGCTGTTTTTCTATCTATCTTAATTACATGGAATTATACATCTGCCAGAAAAAAAATAGTCTCTAGTTCACCAGAAAGCTGCTTCGTTTCCAGTCAGAGTCTGTCTGAAATGTCAGAGGGGTGTTAGGGTTAGAAACATATGGTTAATATTTCACCACTACAAGGAAGTGATTTCCAAAAGGAAAGATAAAAAGATTGTAACATCACAAATGGCTGTGGCAGAAGAACAGCAGCCGAGTTTTGTATTCCCAATAACAAAGTAGCACAAGCCAGAGTTAACACACACACACACACACACACACACACACACACACACACACACACACACACACACACACACACACACACACACACACACACTGCGTCTTTCAACATCAGAACTTATCAGGAATCTGTTGTTATGACAAACATGTTTGTCCTTACTTACATGAGGAAAGTCTATTTGACCCATATGTAATCAGCTGTACTCAAAACATGTGTGTTGAAGAAACAAACTGCTCTTTAATGAAGATTTCAGTATAACTGATTGCCAAAATTCAACAAACTCTGCAAGCTACAAAATTATACAGTTTTGTGTTACAATTTATTGGTCTGTGGTCTCCAGGACAGAAAATTTTGAATTAAAGAAGCCCCAAAATGTAACTTTAAATTATAAAATGTAGACGCAGCTCTTCATGCCTCAGACCACATTGATTGAACAGATACAGTTGCTAAAGATTGACCTCTTCTGGTCGAAGCTGGTCACAGCAAAATCTTCTCTACTTTTTCTTTCATTTGTTGATTGTAAGCACGGCTATAAAATAGAGTGTTTGAAGATGTAAGTATGAAATCCATCAGTAAAACTCACTCACAGTTGATGAGACATGTCATAAAGAAAATGGGTTTATTTGTAACACAGAAGGATTTTGTTTGTTGTCTTACATCACATACAGATGTTTCCAAGCGTGCAGCATTGAAACATGGTCTTCACCGTTTTGAAGACCGTCTACTTGTGTAATTATAACGGTACAGAATGAATGACCAAGGGTTTGTTTGCACGGATTATCATTGTTTAACAGACACAGTCTACATCAAAGTTTCTTTACACCCCAAAGAAAACCAAAGAACTCTACAACCGAATACATGGAAGTATACTGGCAAACACAAGGACAAAACTTTTGCATGAACTGTGGTGCAAAACCTGCCTTTTGAGGGCATAGACCCAATACATCTGGAAATCATTCTTTATAGATAAATATATGTGACTCAAAATCAGAACCAAACAAGCTGAGAGGAAATCAATTCAAAGTCATCACTAAATATAAGGCCACAAAACCCAAACGATCAAACTCATGATTTAACGTGGGAAAGATATGAACAATGCACTTACAACTTGCTGGAGTGAATTTACAGTATTTTCCACGAGTAGTAGTACCCATGTATGGCACAGAGAAATAGTTTTATTGACAGTAAGTATGTGGATTCTGCTGGTATCAGTGATGATGCAGTTACTCTGTTCAGAAGTGAGTCGTGGATGTGCTGATGAATGAATTGATCTGCTTACCCTGCTTCCTTTCACATAATTATGTCGACGCACCACTGGAATATGCTTGTCAAATAAATATCATCACAGCCATATATAGATTAATCAACAATATTCACATTCAGCAACACAGAGTTATCAACAGAGTCATACACCCAAACCCCAATATGCAAGTCTGACACAAAAACACACAAAAGCGAGAGCAACCTGATGCAGTTTGAGTACTCATATGTACACACCTGAAGGCAGCAGCTGTGCAGGTTAACCTATATACTGCTTTCACTTTAAAAGACCATAAAGCTGATTATACTGAATTTAGCGCATGTTGATGACTACATGCAGAAACCAGTTCTGTTAGTTTCTACGTCCTACTGTAAACAGCACCAGAACACGATGAGGGCAGTTAGAGAAAACCTACAAACAGCGTCAACGTCCATGCAGTTTGTAACAATGTGAGCAAGATCTACCAGGATGCATGCAGACCAGGCTGCCGAGAACGTGTTGTGCATTTTAAAATATTTAAAAAGGGCGGCTTGGGCGCTTCAGGTTGCCACATGGGGGGAGGGAGTAGAAACACGCCACAGATATCAAAAAGATTTCCAAAATGAGGCAGTAAGAGGACGTGTGAGGAAACTCCAGTCCTTTTGAGTTGTTCAGGATTAATAGCAACTGGGCTGCTCACACAAACACACACACAAGGGATGTGTGCACGCTCTCTCTCTCAAACACACACACACACACACACACACACACACACACACACACACACACACACACACATACACTTTATCTGAGTATCAAAGTGCCTCAGCATTGCTCACAAATTAAAAGGGAGAGCAAACCATTAAAGTGAATTATAGTGACATGAATCGGCCAGCTGTGATTGTTCTCAAACATGGCCATGGGAAAGAAAAAAAACTAAACAAAACAGGAAGTGCAACTGACACAGAACAGTTCTTTGCATGGACGAATGACAGTTGAAAGATGTACATCAACAAAAAGTCCCACTTGACTCGTTGCTGAGTCAGTGGAGTCACACATGACTTGGTACAGCACCTATAGACTAACATACAGTACATTGCACCTAAGGACAAGAGGTGGACACAGGAAAGTGTCTGCTGTGATTGCTTACGGTTAGGGTGCATTTGTGCGTGTGCGTGTGTGCGTGTGTGATTGGTTAAATATGAAGTACATAACAATCTGTTTTCAATAAGCATTGAAAACTATTAGAACCTCAACAGACAGAAAATTCAAGCCTAAAGTCTCCCCAAACCCAGAATCATGCTTTTCACCTATCAATCAAAACCCTTGTACCTAACTCGCAAAACAAATCAAAAGTTGGTCGGGTGTGGGTGCTGGCGGCTTTTTCCAGTTTTCTTCTTATTTCTTGTTCTTGAGTTGATTGGCCAGCCAATCAAGACCCTCATAGAGGCCGTCGCCGCTGGTGGCGCATGTGGCCTGGATGTACCAGTTGCGGTGACGCAGGGAGTGTAAGCCCAACTTGTCTGTGATCTCTGCAGCATTCATGGCGTTTGGTAAGTCCTGTCAAAGAGGAGAGAGTTCAGTGAGGAGAAAGTAAGTCAAGGAAAGACCCTAAAGACTGGATAGCTGATGTCTTCTTGTGTTGTTGGGGTTAAATATGTATGCATGCATTTACTGTAGACTGTGTACTTCAATTTAAATCTTTTTTACAGGAAATGTGCCAAAAAATATCTGGTTCCAGCTTTTCATTGTGAAGATATGCTGCTTTTCTTCGTCATATATGATTGCAAATTAAAAAATCTTTGGATTTTTGATTGTTGTTCACACAAAACAAGCAGTTTGAAGTCATCACCTTAGCCTCTGTGAAATTATGGAGGACATTTTCAGCTATTTTCTGACATTTTATAGACCAACACTAGACAACAGTTACTTAATTGAGAAAATAATCTGCAGAATAATTAATAATGACTGCAGCCATAGTAATGTGTATGCAATTATATGTTCTAAAATTAAATGGTAAACTTTAAAGGAATAGTTCTACATTTTGAGAAATACGTTCGCTTTCTTAATGAAAGATGATAAGATTCATGTCACTCCTGTCTGTTCAGTGAATGTAAAGCTACAGCCAGCAGACGGGTAGCTTAGCTTGATAGCTTAGCTTCATATTTAAGGGACAGAAAGGAGACTGGTATCAATCTAACTTTCGGCATAAAAGCAAATAAGCATATTTCCCTAAATGATGCACTCTAGTAAGTGATCATCAAAAGCAAACAACTCATTAGCAACAGAAAGGAAGTGTATGTCGAGATGATATTAATACTTATGTACCAAATTAGTAAAATCCTCAGTGAAATTGCAAAGCATCAGTTTGTTTAGGAATGAATTATGTTGGAAAGGCTGAAAACTGCATTTTTATATTTAGGATTTCTTTTACAATTTAGAAATACTTGCCACATTTTTTTGCAGTAGGAAAGACTTAAAGGGAGAGTAAGTTATTCTGCAGAAGGATTGTTGATATTTGAACTCAAATGCTAAACAAATACCTACTATGAAAATGCCGTAAAATAGAGTTTTTATCAGTAACAGTTAATATCATCTTTGAATTTCGATCACAATTAATTAGTTTTAAAAGTAGAAGTTTATCTCAACGATACTAAGAGGTGGGGTCATGTGTGTTGATCCTCCGCTACAACCCCCTGTTATGTATTAATATATATGTACTGTGCATGTGTGTGTGTGTGTGTGTGTGTGTGTGTGTGTGTGTGTGTATGCAGAACTGTTATGTTTTCTTGCCTGTTTATTGGCAAACACAAGGAGGACTGCATCTCTCAGTTCATCCTCAGCCAGCATCCTCATCAGCTCCTCTCTTGCTTCGTTCACACGCTCTCTGTCATTACTGTCCACCACAAAGATTAGACCTGGAAACAGTGAGAGGAACAAACAAAAGAAGAGTGTGTCTCTTAAGAGTGTCTATTTAGGCCGGTGTTACCCTTTGATTAGCTCTGCTCACCCTGCGTGTTTTGAAAGTAGTGTCTCCAGAGGGGGCGGATCTTGTCCTGCCCACCCACATCCCACACAGTGAAGCTGATGTTCTTGTACTCCACCGTCTCCACGTTAAACCCTGAAAACAAGGGCGAGTTCATACAAAACGTAAGGCAAACATGGTGGGCATGAGAGTACTTTACAACAAATGCTATTTTGACTATGCACGCACCAATTGTTGGGATTGTGGTGACTATTTCCCCCAGTTTCAGCTTGTAGAGTATTGTTGTTTTTCCTGCAGCATCGAGCCCCACCATCAAGATCCTCATCTCCTTCTTCCCTATGAGGCTCTTCAGCAAATTCCCAAAAATGTTCCCCATGATTCAGATGCAGTTCTTATACTTCAGTGTGCGGCTACAATCCTGATTCTAGGTGCCTTTCTGCAGAGTTGCCAATGAGTAGACAATGAAGTAGGGCTGAAATGAAACGGGACAAATAACCATTTAGTAATTCTCATATGCTGTCTGTAAAGCGTTAGCTAAATTACAATGAAGGGAATGCTCCAGGTCACCTTCCTAAAAAAAAACACACACTACCATGATGTAAAATCTCACCTCTACATGCACACACCGAAACAGGTGCAAGCTATGTTAATCTCCCACAGTCATCATTAAAGAGAGGGTGAAGGAGATGTATGTCTGTCCCATGACTCCAGGCTGCAGGACAATCTGTTCAGACCCTTCTCGCTGTTTTTTTTTTTTCTCCCTCCTTCAAATGTTAGCCTGCAACGTCCGCCAAGCCCTCAGAGCACATGCAAAATGCCCTACATTACCAGGCCTGGCATGAACCCCACCACAAAGCCACCTGGACTTAAACAGAAGAACATATTTCCCCTGTAGTTCAGATAATAATAAATAATAAATAAATAATAAAATAAGCGCACCCCACCCCACCCTCCCCTTCCATAGCCAATGAGCACTGCTGCTGCAGAGAATGTATTTTAGTTGTGAGAACTGTCTGTCTGATTTAAACTGTGGTGGCAGACTGCCAAAGACAAATTTTAATTTCATGTAAATTTAATGGACAATAAAGTTTTCTTGCAGCCTAGCTGCACATGTAGGTGGCAATTATTCAAAAATATTGTAAGAGGCCAAAAACCTTTAGCGAATATAGTTGTCAACAAACACAATTCAATACTCTCTCAAAGTGGAACTGCGCACTAAGAAATCAAAGCTCGAAAGTCCGCTTTCTGTGCTTTCAATCACACATTACTAGCCTGATGATCAGATCAATTAGCCATTTGATTTCATTCACTCAGAGGTCTGGAACCAGGCTAGTATCTTATGGTCTACAAAGAAAAGAAGTCGTCAGTAGCTGCAGCCCTGTCCATGGTGCTGAAGAGGATCAACACACTTTCACCGCCTGCCTGACACCAGCTCCTCTCCCCTCACAGATGGGTTTACAGGTTTAAAAATCAGCTCTTAAAATGGTGATTTATCTTGGAGCAGGGCCTCGAGCCCGATCACGTTATTTCAGCTCCGGGTTGACTGAGGTTACGTTAGCCAGGGATGCTACGGTAGGTTACGGTACAGCTATCCTGCCGCTGACATCGGCCCCGCACATCTCTGCGCCTCAGCTGAAGAGTCACACTTAATTTCAGCTACCAAGGGTGATCACTTCCCCATTATCTTATCTGTTACAACCTCATTTATCGGTCTAGTTTAGCTTTAAACGCTGAACCGTGGAGACGTAACGGCAGCCAGCCGTCCCGTGCCGTCCCGATCCACCCCATTCATCCATCCGCGCGTCACCTCAGCGGGCGTCCTGCTGCCAGCGAGCCGCTGGCCGCTGCTTCAGCACGGACAACACTGAGGCTATACAGCCCCACAGTACAGACAACAAACACTGCATCACTGCTGGGAACTAACCTACGTGTGTATTATCGGGGTGACGGTGATGCCAGTATCCCCACTTACCTTTGGTGAGTAGTCCTCTACTAAATGTCTCACGGTATTTTCCGGGATACAACGCAGCATACATCAGATCTCGCGAGATTAGATGTCAAAACGAAAATTCAGTTGACAGTCGCTTTGTAAGGACGTTTGAACAACCAGGTTTGTATATTTCGTGTAGCCTATGTCAGTTTTTGAAACACCGGTACCTCAGTTGCGAAAATACATAATTATATTATAGGCCTACGCTAAACAGGCATAAAGTAAAATGAGCTCAGCACAGGTAGCCTAAGTGACTTTGGTCTCCCTTGTTTTACCTATTGTTATCCCATGATTTGATTTCATGTAGGCTATGTGTCTACATCCAAGACTCAAATACTCCTGCAGGGTTTAATTTTCCTGAAAAGTTATGGACAAATCTAAACACAAATAGCTGGTTTTGGGGACGTGAATATGTTAACAGCTTCCATTTACCATTTTGCCCCTTACACCCATCATCTACCAACACAGATCTAATAAATTAGACCTTCCCTCTGGACTGGCTGTGTACAGACTTTGATTGCCATCGCCCTTACTAACTAGCTTTGTTGGATGGGAAAAAATTACACTTTTTTCATTCTTATTGATACATTGGTAATTTGCAGCAAAGCTCAGCTCACCTACAATCTGAGCAGAAGCCTAATCAACCAGAATAAGTGAAAACATCTGTGTGGGCGTGCAGAGTAAATAAATCTTTTGTTTACACAGCAAACATTGTTAAAGCTTGTCTCAGATACCATAGCACAATGCTTATCAATGATGTTAGAAAGTTTGTTTACAACTATTTGAATTAATAGGCCTACTTTTTTCTTCTTCTTCTTATTTTTTTTTTTACATTTAAACTACATTTTAGTCCAGACATCTCCCAACCTTTACCATCTAAAGAGCTTCTGTTGACCAGAAAGAATGAAAAATACCTGTTTGGAGCCACCCAAAAATATTTTAGCCTCTTAATGCAGGTACCACAGCCTATTAGTCAAAGCTTATCAATGTTACTATATACACTGCTCAAAAAAATAAAGGGAACACTAAAATAACACATCCTAGATCTGAATGAATGAAATAATCTCATTCAATACTCCTTTCTTTACATAGTTGAATGTGCTGACAACAAAATCACACAAAAATTATCAATGGAAATCAAATTTATCAGCCCGTGGAGGTCTGGATTTGGAGTCACACTCAAAATCAAAGTGGAAAACCACATTACAGGCCAATCCAACTTTGATGTAATGTCCTTAAAACTAGTCAAAATGAGGCTCAGTAGTGTGTGTGGCCTTCACGTGCCTGTATGACCTCCCTACAACGCCTGGGCATGCTCCTGATGAGGTGGGGGATGGTCTCCTGAGGGATCTCCTCCCAGACCTGGACTAAAGCATCCACCAACTCCTGGACAGTCTGTGGTGCAACGTGGCGTTGGTGGATGGAGCGAGACATGATGTCCCAGATGTGCTCAATTGGATTCAGGTCTGGGGAACGGGCAGGCCAGTCCATAGCATCAATGCCTTCCTCTTGCAGGAACTGCTTGCACTATCCAGCCACATGAGGTCTAGCATTGTCTTGCATTAGGAGGAACCCAGGGCCAACCGCACCAGCATATGGTCTCACAAGGGGTCTGAGGATCTCATCTCGGTACCTAATGGCAGTCAGGCTACCTCTGGCAAGCACATGGAGGTGCCCCCCAAAGAAATGCCACCCCACACCATTACTGACCCACCGCCAAACCGGTCATGCTGGAGGATGTTGCAGGCAGCAGAACGTTCTCCACGGCGTCTCCAGACTCTGTCACGTCTGTCACATGTGCTCAGTGTGAACGTGCTTTCATCTGTGAAGAGCACAGGGCGCCAGTGGCGAATTTGCCAATCTTGGTGTTCTGTGGCAAATGCCAAATGTCCTGCACGGTGATGGGCTGTAAGCACAACCCCCACCTGTGGACGTCGGGCCCTCATACCACCCTCATGGAGTCTGTTTCTGACCGTTTGAGCAGACACATGCACATTTGTGGCCTGCTGGAGGTCATTTTGCAGGGCTCTGGCAGTGCTCCTCCTGCTCCTCCTTGCACAAAGGCGGAGGTAGCGGTCCTGCTGCTGGG